>NW_007257621.1:233531-250347 GCF_000164805.1 Carlito syrichta | reverse complement strand
AACTCAAAAAAAAAAAAAAAAGACAAAATTATAAACTTTGAGCAACTTGGATGGACTTAGAGTCTATAATACTGAGTGATCTATCACAAAGAATAGAGTACTACATGTTCTCTCTCATAAGCGTACCTTGAAGAGTTATCATAATACTGTAAGAAAGGGATTGGCAGTAGTGCTAAACTGCCAGGGGATGGGGGGGACACGGGATTGGCATAGTGGGAAACTCTCAGGGAGTGGGGGATACACCTCATCAACAAGGGTACCTGCATAATGAACATTTGCATACCTAGCCCTGAATTATATTCCGCATCTCTAAAATAAAAAATGTAAAAAAACAACAACAAAAAAAACTTCTTCACTGGACCCCTATTTAAAAAAACAAACAAAAAAATTAAAACGTTAGCAGTTAGATTTGACTGCATATCCCCTACTCTTTGGTAAAACTGTCTTCCACGAAACTGGTCCCTGATGCCAAAGGTTGGGGATTGCTGCCTTAGGGTAAAGGGCAATATAAATCTATACTTTTATATCATTACATCTTGCAAGTCCATAAATATTTAAATGGTTTAATTATACTTAAAGAAAAACATTTTTACAACATATCTGCTTAGTTACAGAAAAAAAGGAAACGTTAAGGAAGGAAGGGAGAAAGGGAAAGAAATGAAGCAAAGTGATCCATAGAGAAAAATGTGTTAAGATGGCCCTGGATTTTAACCCAATTTCCTCTGAAATGATGTAAAACGTGGCCAAACTAGACTTAATATAAGGTTACTGCCATCCACCTATCAGTCTTTATCTCCCTTACAAGGAAATGCTTTGCAAAATAAACTTCACATGAACATCTTAAGGATATGAATGCCATCTGAACTCTTCTGATGATGAGCTAATAATTCCAAGATTTCTGTGACTAGCAATAATCAGTAATTACTTATGACTATGTAGAGCACAAGCATTTATCAAACAGCCGCTTTAACCTTGGAATAGTACTTTTCAGCAGTAAGAAATGAAACTGGATATACAAACAAACATTACCTAGAAAAAGCTAGGTATATGAAATGTTAGAGAAAACTGTGGGGTCATCTGGACTTAAGAGTTTTAAACAAATATTTTAACAGAAGAAATCAACAACTAATTACTAGCTCCAAAAGGTGCAGAAATGACACTTCCTTATATATGATTCTGATAATCTACATTCATTAAGGAATGAGAAGAGACTAACTACAAACCTAACAATGAAAAGAATGCTCAGGTAAAAATAGTTTTTGTATTCTTGGTTTTCACTACACAATTCAAAAATCAAAAACACAGACTAGCAACACTTCCTTCTATGAAACTTATAAGAAAAACTCCACAAACAACAAGAAATTAACATAAAACAACACATAACATCCTGTGGGCACATGGTAAAGTTCATTTTCTCAGCTTTATTTTCAAGTCCTGAAACCTGAGTAAGTTCAGTCATATAGTTTTTTCCTTCTTTAAAAGATAGGAAAACCTCACAGAATAAAGAATGAACACAACTCACAATATGGTTTAGACAGTCAAGTAAGAACAAGTGCTTTCCAGCATTGTGTAATTACAGCTTTGAGCCAATGTTGCAGACTCATTCAATAAAGTAAAAAAAACCACAAAACTTTTCACCAGCTTGCAAAATCTTTAAACATTTCTCATGTTTTAGCAAGCTACAAATACACCATTTGTCAGAAAATCAGTAAACTACACCGTGAAGCTATAATTTTCATGACAGTCTCATTTTCCTTAAATCATATTTAAATTTGCTTTATATTCTACATCTAACCAACCAGCAGACGAGAATCCCTGATGGGTTTTATGAAAATACACAGGTTTCCATTCCACTTTCCCTTGGTGTATACATAGGAGGGGTTCATGTGTAGAAGCAGAAAAAGGAATCATGTTTATTTTGAGAAAACAACCTACCCATAATGTAATACCACATTACACCCACCAAAATGGCTAAATAAATGAGACAATATCAAGCAAATGTTGCAGATATGTGGAGCAACTAGAACTCTCATTTACTACTGATAACACTGTAATTTGGTACACCACTTTGGAAATCATTGGGTAATATATACCAAAATTAAACAAAAGCACATACATGATCCAACAATTAGATTACAAGGCACATTCCCCTAAGGAATATAGACATGTGCACCAAAAGACATGTAACAGTGATACAAGATGTCCTTGCTGAGGTCCCAAACTGGAAAACTGGAAACAACCTGGATGTCCATCAACAGGAAAATAGAAAAATTATGATATATAGAGTCATACAATGAACTAATATAAAGCAATGAGAATGAATAAGCCACTGCTACAGACAATATGGTTAGGTCACATAAAGATATATGTCTAGTTAAGCCAGACACAAGAGTACATGTTGTATGTTAAATGCATGCCTTCAAATATATGTCATACTTTAAAAGTTTACTTAAAACAACAAAGCAAAGAAATATTTTGGTTTTGTTTGTTTGTTTGTTTGTTTTGAGTTGGAGTCTCACTCTGTCACCCAGACTGGAGTGCAGTGGCCACTCCCAGCCACCGCAGCCTCGACCTGCTGAGCTCCGGCGATCCTTCTGCCTCAGCCTTCCGAGTAGCTGGAACTACAGGCACACGCTACCACGCCCGGCTCATTTTGATTTATTGCAGAGATGAGGTCTCGCAAGTTGCCCAGGCGGGACTCGAAACCACGGGCTCAGGCAATCCACTCATCTCAGTCTCCCAAAGGCGCGGGATTACAATCTGAGCCACCGAGCCCAGCTGGCAAAGAAATATTTAATAAATAAATATGCAGCCTTGGTACCTTGAAGTTTATAATAAAATCCTGCTCCCAGTGCCATATTCCCTCCACCCTAAAATTGGGGTAGGAAATTTTTTAAATCTTCCCTCATGCTAGCTTTAAATATTTTTTTATTAAAACAAAGAAGGCTATATTAAGGTAACAGAGTGCAAAAGTCAAACCCTTCTCAAGAGAAAACACTAACTTGAAAAGAAATTTAATACCACCGCTCTCCCCATCCACCCAGACCACACTCAGATCTTCACCGCCCTTCCATCCCCCAAGAGTTCATTCTTCTCTACCATTTAGGAGAAACATTTGTAAAGCACTGACCTACCCTACCATAGCAGAGTAGTTATGAAGATTAAAACAAAGAGTGTGTAGACAAAGTCCTCAGCACCATGCCCAAGTACTCAATGACTAGACATTTTTAAATGCCAAATAGTAGTTCTTCCAGGCCAAGGACTATTTCCAAGTCATCACTGTAAACACAGAACTTGGCATATACTAGTCAATAACTATTTGTAAACTAAACAAATGATGTATGCCCAAAATAGGAAAAAAGAAAAAAAAATGAAAACAAGGGAGAAGTAGAAATGCAAGGAAAAAAAATGAAGAAGTTCAAAGGAAGGTTCTTAATCTATTTTTGTTTTCATGGCACATTACAACATTTTATTTCATTTTTTATAGAACTGTGGTTCAGAAAGATGACAAGATTTTAAATCTCAAGATGAACCAACAAAATTATGGACATCCAAAACCATTAAAATAAAAATTATCTCAGTATTACTTTTCCTCTGTATACTGTACAATGCAGAAGCAGTTTTTAACTGAAATTAAAACATGAATCGATAATACTGAAACACTTTAAAATATTTCTGAATGAGTTCCTTACGAAGTTGACAGGAATCACAAGTACATCACAGGTTATTTTCAAGATTGCAAGTCAATATTCTGACTAAATACAACATAACAAAGATGAAAGGAAAGCAGATTTCAGCTGAACCTTTATGCAGTACTATTTTTATGAAAATAAAAATGTAATTTAGATGTAAAAATTGTCAAGACTGAAATCCTACATTAGTTCTAAAGACAAATCAACAAAACACTTTAATTTTTATTGTGTATGGCCCTTTTCCCCTCCCTTTTAAGCAATCATTTACTTAGAAACATCAGTGTTTTAAATTAACTAAAATACACACAAAGCATTTTACTACATGGAAAGCACTATTCTAAATGTAAATATAACTCATTTAGTTCTCATAACTATAAGGTGGTGCCATTATCATTTCCATTTTTCAGAGTTTGAAAACGGAGACTTTAGTAACTTGCTTCAAGTCACAAAGCTATTAAATGGCAGGGCGGCTGTATAAGCTTAACCTCTTTGCTGTGCGACCTGTAGTTCTGGAATAAAGCAAAATTATGTTTGTCCTGTCTCCACTTCATTTTGGAAGGTTAGTTGTTTTGGGGGCCTTGAGTGATGAAAACAAGAAAGGGCAGCACTAATGTCACCTTTCATTAATTCTAAGACACCTATTTTTGTTATGTTTTAGCAATTCTGAAATTGCTAGCATATTATAATTATAATCTACAGTGCTCTTTTTCTCTAAAGTACATAAAATAGCCAAAATATCTGGTAGTTGAAACCAACAATGATTTAAACAATTATGATATGGCCAGGCATGATGGCTCACATTTGTAATTCTAGCACTTTGTGAGGCCAAGGCAGGAAGACTGCATGAGGCCTGGAGTTTGAGACCATCCTGGACAACACAGAGAGACCTTGTCCCTAAAAAAAACATTTAGGGAAGGGGGAGCACACCTCATCAACAAGGGTACCTGCATAATAAACATTTGTATACCTAACTCTGAACTGTACCCCCACATCTTTAAAATAAAAAAATTAAAAGTTAAAAACAAACAAAAACATTTAAAAATTAGCTGGGCATGGTGGCTTGTGACTGTAGTCCCAGCTACTTATGAGACAGGTGGGAGGATCACTTGAGCCCAGGAGTTGGAGGCTGCAGTGAAGTATTATTGCAGCACTTCCCTCTAGCCTGGGCAAGAGAGCAAGACCTTATTGTTATATTTAAAAAAAAAAAGCTGTGCAGTGTCTCACACCTGTAATCCCTGCAACTTTGGGAGGCAGAGGCAGGAGAACTGCATTCGCACAGGAGTTCAAGACCAGCCTAGACAACATAGTGAGACCTCATCTCTACAAGAAGATCAAAAAAATTACCAAGGAATGGTGGCATGCACCTGAGGAGGCTGAAGTGAAAAGATTACTTGAGTCTAGGAGGTTGAAGCTATGGTGCGTCATGATTGTGCCACTGCACTCCAGCCAGGGCAACAGAGTGAGACCCTGACTACCAAAAGAAAAGAAAAGAAAAAACGAGAGAGAGAAGGATCGTAGAATCAGGAGACTGTAAGTCATGATGGCACATACTTGGCTTGTTGTGGGAGGAGCTCATTCTGATGTGTGACTGAGACTGTGACCTAGATGGTGCTAGTTGCTGTGATGGTATGTTATACTCTGTGGATGGCTGTGATAATGGGAGCCAGCAAGCAGTGCTGTGTGGCTTTGTGACAATTATGTTTAAAAAATTATGTTATTATACTTTATGAGTTAGTGATAAGAAGTAAAAAAGATAAAATATCTAAAGTACTTGACACAGTTTCTGGCACAAGTGTTTTACAAAGTGTACTTCTTCCCTTTTAACTAAAATACTTTATGAGGAAATTCGGTATAAAGGTTATCTTTATACTGTAGTATGTTGTCAGTTTCTCAGGCCTGTGTTCAAATAAACCTGGTATACTCTGATAAGAAAAAATACTGGTTTTATTACCTGATATACTCTGATAAAAAAAACAAAAAACACTGGTCTCTCAACTTGAAGAAGAAATTTTTGTTGATAAAAGACCTGGGGGTGGAAGAAAGGAGATAGACAATCACTAGGGAAAATAAATCAGACACCTGAGAAAACACAATTATCAACCATATTAAAGCATAAACCAAGATACTCCTACAAACCAAGCTTATACTCAAACAACACTGATAAAATGCTCACATGAAAAAGTATTTCACGTTTTAAATGAGAATGCAATCAGAAATGACCAAATCTGCTTAGTGTGTGCCCATGCCCCATCTGGGCTTATCTACCCAAACTGGACATATTAAAACTTAATTGCTATGCCAAATAACATGTTAATGAAGGTTTAAACTGATCCTAAGAGTTGCCACTGAAAATTGAATTAAACGAAATTCAATTCATTTAGGCATTTGATAACTTCCTATATTTGTACTTGCATTATAAATTTCAGAGCACTGTTCACTGCTTCACTGTTATTTTCTTTCTTGTCTTATAGAATGAAAATTATATTTACTTTTCAGAGGAATTCCCCACTGAAGCATAAAAAGTTGTATACAAGAAACAACTGAAAAACCACCTTGAAACTATCGCAATATTTACCTTAAAGCCACCTGAAGACTACTGCAATATTACCTTAAAAATCACGTAATTACTTCAGAGCCAGGAAAGTTACCGGGAATAATGATAAAGAATAATGATAAAAAGGTCAGTTCGCCAAGGGGACATAATAATTTTTAATGTGTTGCACCTAACAACAGAGCATCAAAACATGTGAAGCAAAAACTGATAGAATTGCAAGAAGTAGATGAATTCACTGTTACAGTTTGATACTTCAACACCCCACTATCAGAAATGGGTAGATCCAGCAGACAGAAAATGAGTAAGGACATTGCTGAACTTAACAACACCATCTTCATTCACAATAGCCACACAAAAAATGAAATACCTTGGCATCTTCCTAACCAGAGATGTGAAAGACCTTTACAATGAAAACTACAAAACACTGCTCAAAGAAATCAAAGGTGACACAAACAAATGGAAAAATATTCTATGCTTATGGATTGGAAGAATCAACATTGCTAAGATGTCCATTCTACCTAAGGCAATCTACAGATTTAACACAATACCCATCAAATTACCAGCAGCAGTCTTCTCAGACCTAGAAACAACAATACAGGAATTCATATGGAAACATAAATGACCAAGAATAGCCAAAACAATCCTCAGCAAAAACAAAACAAAACAAAACAAAAAAACAAAGCAGGAGGTATCACACTCCTAGATTTTAAACTTTATTATAAAGCTACAACAATCAAAACAGTCTGGTATTAGTACAAGAACAGGCATATAGACCAATGGAATAGAATTGAGATTCCAGAAGCAAAGCCTCAATTTCTCAACCAACTCATTTTCGGCAAAGCCTCCACCACCAACCGCTGGGGAGACAAGAACCTATTCAGTAAATGGTGCTGGGAAAACTGGCTGACCACATGCAGAAGATTGAAACAGGACCCCTACCTATCCCCATACACAAAATCAACTCTAAATGGATTAGAGACCTTAAAGTAAAACCGCAAAAGATAAGACCTTAGAAAATGTAGGAGACACTCTTACAGAAACTGGAACTGGCAACCAACTCCTGATCAAAACCCAAAGTGCCCATGCCATAAGAAATAAAATAGACAAGTGGGACCTCATCAAACTGACAAGCTTCTGCAAAGCCAAAGAAACCATCAAGAGAGGAGACAGCGCACAGACTGGGAAACAATATTTGCCAACCGTACATCTGATAAAGGCCTAACATCTAGGATCTACAAGGCACTCAAACATTCTGAAAAGAAAAAAACAAACAGCCCCATTACAAAGTGGACAAAAAATATGAATAGATAGTTCTCAAAAGAAGACATACGAGCAGCCCACAGACACATGAAATAATGTTCAGCCTCACTAGTCATCAAGGAGATGCAAATTACAACTACATTGAGATACCACCTAACTCCAGTCAGGATGACTATCAGCAATAACTCAAAAAACAACAGATGCTGGAGAGGATGTGGCAAAAGGAAATACTTTTACACTGTTGGTGGGAGTGCAAACTAGTACAGCCTCTGTGGAAAATGGTGTGGCAGTTCCTAAAAGACCTAAAATTCTACCTTCCAAATGACCCCGCAATCCCCCTACTGGGAATATACCCGGAAAAGCTCAAATCACTCTATAAAAAAGATACCTGCACACGTATGTTTATCTCAGCATTGTTCACAATAGCAAGAACATGGAACCAACTGTGCTGCCCATCAAAAGAGGACTGGATTAAAAAAATATGGTAAATATACACAATGGAATATCATGCAGTCATAAAAAAGAACAAAATCATGAACTTCACAGCAACCTGGATAGAATTAGGGTCTATAATACTGAATGATCTTTCACAGAAACAAAGAACTGAGTATCACATGTTCTCACTCATAAGTGGACCTTGAACAACTACTGCAATACTATAAGAAAAGGATTGTCAGTAGTGGGAAACTGCAGGGGGGACGGGGGGGCAGGAAAGTGGGATTGACAGCCTGGGGAAGGGGGGGCACACCTCGTCAACAAGGGTACCTGCACAGTGAATATTTGTATACCTAACCCTGGTACCCCACAATTTTAAAATAAAAAAATTTTTAAAGTTAAAAAACAAAACAAAACACCATCAATTAGCTGGATATTATGGACATCTATCAACATTTATCCAACAACAGCAGAATACCAAATGCTAGTGAGGACATGGAACAACAGGAAGCTCTCACTCATTGCTGATGGGAATGCAAAATAGTATGGCCACTATGGAATATAGTTTTGGAGTTTCTTACAAAACTAAACATGCTCTTGTCATGCTACCCAACAATCATGTTCCTTGCTATTTACCCAAAGAAGTTAAAAACTATGTCCACACAAAATCCTACACAAGGTTGTTTATAGTGGTTTTATTCATAATTTCCAAAATTTGGAAGTACTCAAGATGTCCTTTAGTAGGTCAATGGACAAACTGTGGTACATCCAAACAATGAAATATTATTCAGCATTAAAAAGCAATGAGCTATCAAGCTACCAAAAGACATGAAGGAAACTTAAAATGCATAATACTAAATGAAAGACACTAATCTGAAAAAGTTACAAGCTATATAATTCCCATTGCATTTTGGAAAAGGCAAAACAGTAAAAAGATCAATGATTGTCAGCGATTGAGAGGAAGAGATGAACAGGCATAGGACAGAGAATTTTTAGGGCCATGAAACTACTCTGCAGACGTTGCAATGACGGATACATGTTATCACAAAACTGTCCAAATCCCTAGAATATACTGTACAATACTAAATGTGAATCATATGAACTATGGACTTTGAGTGATAATTTGTTAATGTAGATTTATCAATTTTTAAAAATGTACCAATCTAGTGGGGGATGATGATAATGAGGGAGGCTATATCTGTAAGGGTGCAGGAAGTATATGGGAAATTTTTATAACTTCAGTCAACTTTGTTGTGAATTTAAAACAGTTCAAAAAATGAAGTCTATTTTTTTTTAATGGTGTATTTATTTTTAAACTTATCATCTTAAAGGGGATTCCAGGGAAGGAAAGGTATAAATGTATTTTATGCAATAAAAAAATTATAAAATTTACTTCAGAAAACATACCTAGACAGGAAACAATGGTATTTTCTTTGTTAACAAATTTCAAATATTTTAAAATCATGATACTACTATAAAAAGTATCATGTATACTATAAAAAGTAGTATATATAAAATATACTGCCATCTTTTAGATCTGCACTATTAAGAAAATAAAAATCCTTTTTATTTTTATGTTATTTTTATTTTTATGTTATCCCCAATCATTTTTATTTCTATAGCTAGTATAGGATGAAAGCAAACACAACAACCCCAAAGAAGAGTGAGGAGGGATATTTTCCAAACATATTTATATTAATATTTATAAAGGGGACCCCAAAATTGAATTTATTAAAAATTGTGTAATTATTCTTACACATTTAAACTTCTGTCATCTTCAAACTACTCTTCATTTGATGCAATACATCTATCAAGATTCTTTTTCCAATGCTCAAGAGTTTTTGAACTCATCGATTTTGATGCCTTTTAGTGCTTCTTACATTTTTTGTTTCACCTCTTCTACATTTGGCAAAATGTTTCCCTTTGAGGACTTTTTTATTGGGAAAACAAAAAAAGTCATTTAGGGCAAAAAAGAGGGAGAGTAGGGCACAGGGTTCATGCAGTTTTTGGTCAAAATCTGCTGAACACTAAGTGCTGTATGGGTTGGTGTGCTCATAAAGCACCCATCATGAAATGGGCAAATGTGCTGAATCTAAAAAAAAAAAAAAAAAAAAAAATTCACTGCAACTGAATGTGGCCTCTCAGAACAATGCTGGCTGGTACACTGATGCCAATGGGTTCCTAGAACACTTACCTAGTGGGGAAAATTGGGGGGGGTCCCCCTCATTCATATATATGTAGAGAGAAGAGATACAAATCAATAAATAAATATACATATAGACATACATATCTATATATCTCCCATCCCAACTTATCTCATTTTCAAGGTAATAAATTTTATATTTGAAGATAATGATTTTTTAAAAATTTGCCAGCTTTTACCTATGTAAAGTTTAGTCTCATACAATTATATCATGCAATTCAGAATATAATGCAAATAATTATTGTTTCCTTCTTCAGAATACATAGGCATGTCTGAAGAATACTAGACAGGAGCTATAGTTATGCTCAATATATAAATAAAAGGTCAGTAAAAGGATACTTGTAAGAACCATAATAAATATTTGAAAAATATACAGTTGTTATACAAGTATTCTATAAGACCTACAAAACTTAAAAGCAAGGAGAAGGCAGGAGTAAAACGATATTAAAACCAATAAAATCTAGTCAAAATATTCCTTTAAGTTACAATATTCTAACATAAAATTTAAGGATTACCACCTGAGCAAATCAGAATAACACAATAATATTTCTATAATAACTCAAGAAGGAAGTTTTCATAGAGCCCACTCCCTTTTATTTTAAATTAGATACATTCTAGAATTTTTCATTTACCATGGTTTTAAAATCCATTTTAACATCATTTTTCCTTCTATCTATTTTCTATGAGATTTTGACTTTGTCAATTAAGGTTCTGCCAACTACAACATTCACCAGAAAGTAATCCTTATAGATGAATTTTGCTCTACACATGGTCCAAGAGAAAAAGTCCAGGGACTTGTAAATTCTTTAATGTAATACAATTATCTAAAGTAACATTGAAGATATCAGGAGACTGTTATACTGAGCCCCAAAGTATTATAACTGACCATATACCTGGGATTTAAGAGTAAACCTTCACCAATCCTCATTAAGACCTTCATTTTCAACTCTCTAAATCTGAGGAAAAAAGTTGTGGCGGGGTGCAGTGGCTCAGCCTGTAATTCCAGCGCTTTAGGAGGCTGAGGCAAGGGGATTGTCTGGGCTCGGGGGTTCAAGACCAGCCTGGGCAACTTGGTGAGACCTTGTGCCTACAATACATCACAAAAACAACTAGCCGAGCGTAGTGGTGTGCATCTGTAGTTCCAGCTACTTGGAAGGCTGAGGCGAAAGGATCACCTAAGCCCAGCAGGCTGAGGCTGTGATGGCCGTGAGCATGACACTGCACTCCAGCCTAGGTGACAAGAGTGAGACTCCATCTCAAAAAAACCAAGCTGTATGTATAAAATGTCTTCCATAATAAATCAAGGAAATATGTAAGGTAAGCTATCACTTACCGGCTGATTCTATAAATATAGGTGTAATATGTAAGATATAAAGCTAACCAGCAAAAATAAAATATCACTGTACAATACACACTAAAAGAGAACCTTTAATTTTTGAAGATATTAAAAGATACTTCATTTGGTGACTACATAGGTAGAGATGATACTAATCAAAATAGCAAACAAGAAAGATACATGTTCAAGTGGGAAACCTTTGAATTACATGGTCAGCCTCTCCAACCTACCATTCATCTGCTCTAGCAACAATTTTTGTCTTTGCACGTTTTCAGAACACTTAAAATATCATTTCTTTAAACTCTCCTAACACTGCCTCACCCTCTCCACCTATGTTTAATTTGCCTTTTAGAAACACTCTGCTCAAATGTCATTTTCCTTGAAAGCCTCCCCTGATGTCCCTTCTCTATACTTCTAAGACAACCTGAATAAACTCTTGTTAACAGCGTTCATCACACTTTAATAACAAATATTTAACTGTCCATTGTCGCTTGTCTCTGAGTTCTCATCCAATACCTAGAAATCTAGTATTCAGTGCTGGACAAATAGTGAATATTTTAAAAATACACCCTGAATGAATGAGTTGTGGGGAAAAAAGTTCTTAGAGACTTATGGAACAGCCAGATGGTGATAAACAGAAACATGGGTCTGAGCTCAGGAAGATAGATATGGCTCATGTTATAATAATTTATTCTAAATTTAGTATTGTAGCTTTGGCAGATTAAAACAAAATGTATCATCAAATAGTTTATGGATGGACTGACTACCAAGAAATAGAAAATTTTCTTCATGCTGCTAAATTAATTGTGTACTTTTTACTTCTCCACTTAATTTCTAAGCTGCATTCAAAATAGTCAACAGGCCATTTCTCCCTTTTTCAAGCAGTCTACTGTCTTGGTTTCAGTGACACCAACAAAATTTTCCTCCAACCTCTAGCTACTCCTCTTCTCGGTGGCTTTTATTCCATTTCTTTTTTCACAATGTTTAAATGTTGAAGATTCATAGGGCGTTCCCTCAAGCTCTCTTATCTTCTCTCTCTACACTCTCTCCTTAGACAACCTCATCCCCCAACCCAAGACATCAACTATAAGCTCTATGCTGACTCTTCTTTTTTTTGAGTTGGAGTCTCTCTGTCACCCAGACTGGAGTGCAGTGGCCGCTCCCGGCCACCGCAGCCTCGACCTGCTGAGCTCCGGCGATCCTACCGCCTCAGCCTTCCAAGTAGCTGAACTACAGGCGCGCTCTACCACGCCGGCTACTATTCTTAAATTTATTTCCAGTCCAAACCTCTTTACTGAGCTCCAGTATATATTCAACTGCTAGTAGACATCTCTATGTGTATGTCTCACTCCCAAGTCTCAGCCTGAATCATGATCAATACCACCCCTTCCCCCATTCCCTGAAACTACCAAACAAAAAACTCTTCCTCCTCCAGTATTCCCTACCTTAGGCCCAAGAACTACGGGTCCTGGAAATCAGCCTTTTCCTTTTTGTAGGCCCCCAGATCTAATCCATTCCCAACTCCTATCAATTTTACTTCTCAAATATTTGTTAAATCAGACTACTTTATCTCTATCACTGCTATCCTGAAGAAAGATCCCATCATCTCTTACCTAAATTACTATATTAGCTGAACTCAATGCTCTTCAAAGTGTGACCTATGAAGTGACACTGGTCCACAAACTTTTGTTACTGATCTGAGATGTGTACTAAATACAAAAAATGAGAGAAAGAATTTAGAAACTTTTATAGCAATCTGACACTGTGATTTTACTAAATTAATACAAAACTGATCCTTTACCACAGATAAGTTTGAGAAATATGGGTCTAACTACATTTATACCTGCCTCTCTCCAATCTGTCTTCTAACAGAGCAGCCAAGTGACATTTTAAAGCAAAAATCTGAGTAACTTATTCAGCTGTTTAACATTCTCTGGTGGCTTCCTACTGCTCTTAGGATTAAGTGTAAAGTGCTTAACATGGATTTTGACCATTGTGATCTGCTCCAGTCTATTTCCCATCAACTAGCCTCACGTGCTAAGGTCCAATCCTTATTGGACCTTTCAGTTCTAGAAAGTTTAAACTGCCAGTATCACTTGAGTTCATCACTACAGTTCATCCTTTAGGTTTCAGCCTAAAGTCATTTAATCGGAGATGCATTTCCTGATGGATTAGTAGGCATTCATTGTTTACAATAAGATTCCTTTGTAGCAGTTACCATAATTATGATTTTTATAATTTTTTATTTAGTTTCTTTATTCCCCAAAAAGACTTTTGCCTTCATAAGTTCAGGTTCCCTCTTTCTACTACCAAATGTCATCAGAGACCAGCACAGTACCTGACACAGATGAGTTGTTCAATAAACTTTTGCTAAGTGAACAAATCTAAGTCAGGAAACAGAACAGCAAGCAGGACCATCAAATTCAAATACCTTCAACATCTAGTCTCGTATAAGGCTTGAGACAAGACTGTGGGCCAGATACTTTATAAAAGTTAAACCTCCTTTACTTTCTTCACTAAACAACCCGAAGAGACAGGAACTTCACTGTTGAAGTTTATTTTTAAAAATAACCCCCCCCAAAAAAAAGAAAGAAAGAAGATTTTCAGAAAGGTGAAGAACCTTATCTAAAGTACTCAACAAGGAAGTGAATCTGCCCTCAATTAATCAACAAGGAAGTGGAAGGTTGGTGAAGCAACAGAGTAAGACTCTAGAACTACATTGTCTGCTACAAGGCTTACTAAACTGTGTGATTATGTGAAAGTAATCTGTTTCTCAGGTTCCTCATTTGTAAAATGGGATAATGAAGCTTTCTTAAAGAATTATTATGGGGTTTAAATAAGTTAATATATATAAACTGCCTGTCAGTGCCACACTAGAATATAAATTACAAAAAAGCAGACTGATAGAACTTTTCTCAACTAGGGCTCTGCAGGAATTAAGCCCCACAAAAACAGACCTGAGTAACTACTTCAGTTCTCTCAAGAATGGAACATAGCTAGTACCATTCTAAGTGCATAGGAGATGAGGTAATTCATTACATACCTTAGATGCCTTGGAGCATTAGGGCTTGATTTTCACTGGACTGGACGCAAGGTTGAGAAGGCTAGTCTCATGCATCCCTAAATCCCTGGCACATGGTAGGTGCTCATTAAACATTATTGGAAAGAATGAATATTTACAAAGCCAAAAGAATAATGCTAAACACAGAGTAGATGCTAAAAGTCAATTTTATTCCAGTTCTTCAAAGTTTCCATAGGCTTTAAAAGGGGAGTCATTTTTCTTCAATCCACTCTGCTTATACTAAGTCAATGTCAAAAATGCAGAATACAGACACTAGGAAAGCCAAAAAATAAAGAACCAAATGTTGGAAAGGACTCTATGTAGAACAAGTAAGAGGTGGAAGACAGAATCTGGATATGCTGGAGAAAGAGCAAAGGTTATTCCAGGTCAGGGAATAACATTAGCAAAGGCACTGTCACTCAAATTATGGAGCATGCTCCACTGGTGGCACAAAAAAGATTTTAAGCTACAGAATGGAAAACGTTTTTATTTTGATAGTTACGTACTTACATGTACATACTTTTACATGTTATCAGGATAGCAAGTGGTGACTTCAAATTTTGACTATTTAAAACGACACTGAAGTAAGTAATATCTATTTAGGTTTTTAAAAATAAGTCATTTTTAAATGTATTAAAGTAAATAAAAGTGCACAAGAGGCAAGGAAATATGGCAAAAATTGTCAGGGTTTTAAAAAGTGAGTAAAATTTGGTGAGCACCAAGCAAAAGCATGTGAATATGAATGAATGTAACAGTTTAAGGGGAGGGGGATGCCAGCTGGCTTCTGAATGAAGCCAAAGCTCTATCTTGAGTAGTGATTCAAGATAAAGGTCGCATGGATAGGAAGAATATCACCAATTTTGAGAATTTAATCTGCAGTATTAAAATTCTTATCTGTAAAACCTTCATTTTCTATTATGATCTGCTACATACAGTACTTCAACTTCATTTATTCTCAAAGATAATGTTTTAGAAGTTCCAAATAGATTGAAATAAGGGCTGACCTATCTGTAGCTTGGTAGTTTCCTTGAAACTAGTGAGCTAAAACGCTGTATTTTCCAAATCAGAATGATTTTCTATAATAACAAAATGCAGATCCTAGCTACATCTAAAAGGATGTTAAATGACAGACTAAGGCAGCAGCTTTCCATTCTCATCTTCCTCTCTCAGAATGAATCTGCCCACAGCCAAACAAGTCAAGACAAGAAGTGATGGCAAAGATAACATTTATCAAACCTTTATCATGTGCCAGGCACTGTTCTAAGTACTTTATCTGCATTAACTTGTGCAATCACCACCACTGTGCTATGTGGCATATCACTATCGCTATTTTACAGCTGGGAGAATACTGAAGCTCAGGGAAATTAAAAAAAAACTCGTTCAAAGCCAAAGCTGGTAAGTGACAGGGCAAGGGTTTAGCCTCCGGCAGTTCGACTAGGGCCTGAGCTCTTAACCAGTAGGCAACCTTTCTTTCAAGGATGGAATGACCATTTGAAATACTCCACCAGTCCCATTATGGCAGGGGAGCTGTAACTTTCCAAGGTAAGAACCTTTTACTACTTCAGCTTCCAGTCCAAGAAACAGTTAGATTCCACAGTAAGGAATAAGTAGGAAAACGAGGATAATGGCTCAAACTCGGCCCATGATTATTCAAATACAGACAAAGCATCAGAAGCCTGGAAAAGATAACTGAATGATAACGTTCACAGGGAAGAGAAAGAAGTGAAAAGTCAGGATATAAAGAAGGCGAATCCTTTTCTGCTGGGTTCTGTGACTGCTTTAAGGGAGAAAATCCTACCCTTCCTTTCCTTTCCTGTGAGCCAGTACACAAATACGTAAGACTCAAAAAGAGGAAGCATTAGGGAAAAAGGGTAGCAGTAAGGGATAAAAGACGATTATCCTTCAAGCCTTGGACCCTGAACCCACGGGTTGGCGTTGATGGACACTGGTAAACGTGAGCAAGAATGTAGGAGAAGGCAAGCGTGAGCCTGGAGGTGGGGAGGTGGAGAGCATGACCACTGGGGAGGAGGTTCTGAGCGGTCTGGAGAGCTGAGAACTCCCCCTCGGATGGGCTAACAGGGATGATAGTTTCAAGTGTCTGCATTTGGCAAGAGAAGGTACGGAATGCAGACGCAGGCAGGGGGCGGGAGGGCAGCTTCTCATTTCGGGAAGTACTCAGGTAAAAAGGGCCAGGCGTGGAGGTACACAGGTGTAAAGGGGGAGGGAGACAGCAGGAGGGAAAGGGGCGAGGCCCGTGGAGAAAACTACGAGGATA
>NW_007257621.1:131746-232801 GCF_000164805.1 Carlito syrichta | reverse complement strand
CGGGCAGCGCAGGCGGCGGGGCACGGCGGGGCCTTGCTTTGCCGGACCCGCATTTGGCCAAGGGTCAAACTTTTCTTGCCTCAGAGGCCACTGGTACGTCCTCACTAGTCTGATCCGCGGAAGGAGCGAAAGGCGACCGGTCTAGAAAGCCGAGGAACGACTTTTGCTGAGCTCCTGCGGCGGGCCCAGAACTCTCAGAACTGCTGAGACACAGACAGACAAACAGCAGTATTCAGACTCCAGCCGGAAGTCGAGCACAGTCCAGGTAGACAGATGAGGTGCCGCAGCGGAACGGTTGTGGGTTGAAGGAGATGAGCCTTGGCTGGAGGGCTCGGGCCTAGGAGGGGAGGGTCCGCCTGGGCGGCCGAGGATGCTCTGGAAGTGACTTCAGAGAAGCAGGCGGCAGCCCAGGACTGGACTTGGGTATATAAAGCTGCAGCGAAACATGTCTTAAGAGATGAGGGGGCTATCTTCTCTCTTAGGACATTTAGAGATTAGAAAAAAGAGGTGACAACAGAACTTTTGGGGGGGGGTAGAGACAGGGTTCTCACTTTTTTTGTTGCTCAGGCTGGTCTCGAACTCCTGGCCTCAAGTGATCTTCCCGACTCAACCTCCCAAAGTGCGGTGATTACAAGCATGAGCCCCCGGGCCCAGCAACGGAACTTTTTATTCAGCATAATCATGGGAGAAAGAAACATGATCGAACTGCCAGAAGTAAACTTCATTAAAGAGGTTTAAGGGACCAACAATTCAGGCTTTGCCAGAGCAGATATGAATATCAAGGATCTCAACTCTTTTTAATTTAACTGTGCATAAATCAACCTGGCTTCCCAAGAAAAGGGAAGGGGAAGGAAAAATACTTATTAAGTATTTTACCATATGTCGAGTGCTGTATTAAGCATAGACTTGTATCATCTCTTTTTAATCCTCTCAAATTCTCCAAAACTTTGTGATAGAAACTCTATTTTACAAATAAAGCAAGGAGGACTAGAACTGATAAGTAATTCATACAAGTGATACTGGAGTTTAGACAGATCCCTCACTTCAAATTAATACTACATTGGCAGTGTTACTGACAAAAACATGCTTGGGAGGCAATCTGTGCCTAAAGTTTTCAGAAAAAGATAGTCAGTGTAACCACAGAATTCAAAGTTGCCTTGTATTGAGTTAGTAAAATGTTTATGCAGATCAAGAAACTCCAAAAGTTTAAAAACAGAAGTGAAAGTAAGCTTGGGGTCCTGGGGAGATTGGTGGAGAGAGGAAATATTAGTTCAAACATTTCACCATCTCCAAACACCAACAAAGAACAGTTAAAACTATTATTCGATGCCAGGTGGCTACAGAGTAATGGCATCAGCAGGGGGGAAAAAAAAAAAACAACTGTTTGCTATATTTGCTGTGGCTCTGTGTTGGTATGTACCATTTACAGTGGAAAATTTTAGGTAATTTTTTACCAAGCCTTTTAGATATTTCAACCCTTTAATAGTACGTCATACCTTCTCTTCCATTAATCAAAAAGTTGGTAGACAGCAACAAATGTAATATAATCAAAGAGTCAAATTATAAGTCCTTCAAGTAGAAGGAAGTTCCAATCGGAAGTTCCAATTTTAGGTTAAGTGATACTTACCTGCATAATGACCATTTGTATACCTAACCCTGAATTGTACCCCACATCTTCAAAATAAAAAATTAAAATTAAAAAAAAGTGATACTTATTGGTCCTTCACACTTGACCAGTTTCAAGTTGGGAATTTATTCAATAAACTTCCATCACAAAGATGTCAGATTGATCTTCAGGGTATTGCTTGATCTCTTAACCCTAAGTGTTATGACATACCATGCCTCCATTTCTTGCAATGTTCAGTGACATTATCTACTAATAAAGTGATAGTAAATAGTAAGAGTTAACACAGCTTGTAAGTAATACTAATAAAATCTTGATGGCTTAGCAAAGTAAAAGATGACTTTAGGTCAATAAGCTTGGATTAGAGCTTGACGCTATTTTATGAATCTGCTAAAAAACGACCTTTCTTGCTTTTCTACTGACTGTATGTATACCTACTGAAAAACTAGACTATTGTGATAGGCTTTTATTTATTGCTGCCATAAGTAAATTTTTTAAATAGAGAAATAAGTAACAGCTTTATCATTAGTGTAGAGCATGGTGTCCCCACACCAGGCCAGGATCAGGCTTGCTTTGCTGGGCATTAGCCATTAGGCTCACCCAGCTCCTTAAACGACAAACTTTTGGATGTTCATCTTGCCGTTCATTGTCAACTTTCTGTGGGAAGCCATTTAGACTTCTCAATGTATGTGGCAAGCTTGGAGGTTCTACTTAACGGTAATTAATATGTTGGCAGTTGGTGAAGATGAAGAACAGGACAACCATTCTCTGGGTTTAATTAACACAAATGTACCTTAAACTTTGGATGTCCTTGACCCAACCCCATAAGGCTCTGCCTAAAGAACTGATCAAACTTCCTGCTTTGACACTTTAACGACTGCAGCATCTTAGTTCACTGTTCTAAATCTAACACCACAGGTACTCCCATTTCATGGCTGGGTATGCACAATTGCACCGCTGCCTTTCATACCACCTGTTTTATACAATTATTGTCCAATTCTAGTTGTCCAAAACTAAGTCATACAAAATTCACAAATCCATGATTATATTCTGTGTAGAGGTTAAAAAATATGCTTGTTAGCAAACGTAATGCTTTATGAATCCTAAGTGATATATTCCTCGGGTTTACTGCCTCTGGATTATCCTTTTTAATATGGTCCACCGAGCTCTTTGCTAGTGAACTGGTTTCTACATATTTGTCTGTCTTTCCCTCCCTTCCCTCCCTCCCTCCCTCCTTTCCTCCCTCCTTTCCTCCCTCCTAACTCCCTTTTCCCTCCCCTCCTCTCTCCTCCCCTCATCTTTCCCTTCCTTTCATCATTCTGTGTTGTCCAGACTGGAGTGCAGTGACTATTCACAGGTGTGATGATAATGCACTAGCACCTGAAATTCCTGGGTTCAAACAATCCTGTCTCAACCTTCTTAGTAGCCAGGACTATAGAGCATCCCACATAATTTTCTAATCATTATCCTCTCCTGAACTAAATTTTCTTCAAGGAAACCAAACTTAGCTCTCACTTTCATAAGCTAACACTTGTAATTATACATTCAAAATGACATTTAGTTTCTGTGGAAAGAAAAAGACAACTCTTTTGCTAATTATTTTTCACTATCATAAATATTAGGCCTTTTATCTGGAAGAAAACACTAAAACTCCTGTTTAATAACTTGCAAGTTAGTGTACGTGTAATTTCATTTTATCTTCCCATATCTTAATATTTTTCCCTATCTCTAACTTTTCACTTTGCTTGTGAATTCCTAGTTTTGTTTTACTTTTATATGATACTGACTTTAAAGATTTAAAAAACTTTAGAACTCAATCATCACCCATAAGCTTTGTGTAGCGATGTCTATAGCAAAAAAGAGCCCATAAATTTGATGTACTTACCATTCAAAAATCATTTCCAGAGAATGCTCAGGGAACTGAGACAGAGCATACCCAGAATTCTAAGAATGGCCATTTTTTAAGTCCTTCATTAACACCTTACTTTTGTGTCCCCAGCCACATTATGTCAAATATTTCAAATTATGCATTCATTTTTTAATGCTTTGGTTCTTTGAATAATCTGTCAGGTCTACTACAGGAGAGATGATTTTTGTTGTTTTCGTTGTGGAAAACATGAAAAATAAGGGTTGAGCTGCAGGTGAATACTTGGCATACTGCTACATTGTATAACCATTCAATTAAATATTAATTTTAATCAGGTTTAAAACATGTTAGGCTGGGCTCGGTGGCTCAGCCTGTAATCCCAGTGCTTTGGAAGGCCGAGGTGAGTGGATTGCCTGAGCCTGCGGGTTCGAGACCTGCGTGAGCAACTTGGCAAGACCTCATCTCTACAATAAATCAAAAAAATTAGCTGGGCGTGGTAGCACATGTCTGTAGTTCCAGCTACTTGGAAGGCTGAGGCGGAAGGATCGCTAGAGCCCAGCAGGTCGAGGCTGCAGTGGCTGGGAGCGGCCACTGCACTCCAGTCTGAGCGACAGAGTGAGACTCCAACTCAAAAAAAAAAAAACATATTTGAATCTTTAGACATGCTAGTAATCTCTAGATTCTGAATCATTAAGTGCCTAATGAATTAGAAATAGCAATACTTCTGTTAGGGAATACATCACCTGAGAAAAATTTTGGTCACCCTACCTGCAGGTCCTCTATTCACAATGTAATAGAAGTAAACAATAAAAATGATCTCTTCTATAAAATTATCCAAAGCCCCTCCAGCATCCCTCTGGGCATCCCTGAAGGCTCTCATCCAAGATCACTTACAGTGCTGGAAGTCTTTACCCTGCCAGGATCCAGGTGGGACCTGCTGCCATGATCTTGTCTCTGATGACTTCTCTCTTGAGTTTGGCCCACTAAGCTCTCTTCCGCTGGTGCTCTGGCCCTGCCCCTGCCCCTTTTTTGCTCCCAGGTAACTGGAGAAGTTGTGACTGACTCTGGACCATGGGAATAGACCCAGGGGAAACCTAGAACTCTCCACTCTGATCTCTAGCTAGGGGTCACCAGCCTGTGTAGCAGCCTTAAATGACTCTGGAGGTGCAGCTGTTCAGTCACATCCTCTTTTATCTCTGCTTAGTCATCACAATGTCTCCGGGTCAGGGTCTGTGGTCTCTTCCCAGAGAGACACGCCTTTCTCCCTATATAGGCAATACCTGACTAGAGGAGTTTGTTTAAACATCTGCCCCTGCAATATTCGCTGAGTGGCTCTCTGTCTCGGTCCTTTTCTTTACCCAATTTGGAGCCATTTCACTCGCCTCTGAACCTGACTCAGGAAATGGCACTCCATGGCCTATTTCTCTGGGCACACAAAGAGGCCCTGCCTCCAGGCTAATCTCAGATAGGATCACCTCACTCAGACTCAGTTTCCTTTCTTCCCAAGTGGGAACCATATAGAATTATGCCCTGCTCCCAAACCAGCAGTCTAGAAGTCCAGTCTCATTGGTTGAACTTCAACAGTGTTCCTGAGATTGCCTTGTAGCCAATCAGACAGTAGGTGAACCCAAGTGCCTTGGAACCTCTGGGCCTCAGTGTTCCTTGACTCTATTGATTTTCTACTGCTCTGCTGCCTCAGAATGACCAAGTTCTGCTTAGTTCTCACCTCTCTTCTGCTGCCTCGCTGCTTTAGAAACAAAGCCCTGCTGTTGTGCTTTTGTCAGTTCTGTATTCATACCCTACACAACGCTGAATGGCCACCTGCCTCCAGATGATTCTCTCTACTATTCAGAGTCCCTCTGCTGCCAGCCTGCTTGCTGAATTGGATACCCCTGTATGACCATTTCCAAAATTAGAAACCAGACTGTACCGACTCTAGGGGCTCTATGCCTGCATCTCTCAGCTCTCCGTCAAGCCAGACTCTGCAACTGGCCTAGACACCTTTCCCTCCAACCCCTTTTCCTCCCCTCCCCCACATTTCTGACTAGTGATTTGGGCTTTTGCCTTCCACTTCTTGCCCGCCCAGCCTTGCCAAAGTTTTAGCACACTCTTGACCTTCCCTGCCTGAATTAGGCTGAACAGAAGAAGGGCCAATTCAAAGGTTATATAAACCTGGATTTTTTTTTTGAGATCTCATCCCATGTCATATCAAACACTAGAAATTATAGCCATATCCTACACAAAAATACAATGTTTTGTTATTAAGAAAAGATGTGTATAATTTTCCTCTTGAAATATTTATTAATTTTGCTTAGCAATTTTATCTGTATTTTACAGCCAGGACATTTTCTTTTCCAGTTATCAAAAAATTTGATAAAACCTGGAAATGCTTATAGACTCTGGGTACCGTGTCTTCAGTGAGAGTCTGAGCCTTAAAAAATTTTTTAACAATGCCTCTGGAAAGGAGGCAAACACTTGTACACATCTCTCTGATTTAGTTTCAAGTCCCTCATCTCCATTATCACTTAAATCTCTCTTTTGCCCAGGTTTTATAACCTAATGGGTGACCTTGCTTGATCTCCTGTCTTGGCAACTCACCTTTTACCAGCAGTGCTCACATAGACACTCCCCTTCTTCCTAAAGACAGCTGCCCTGCTTGGATTGTAAGAGTATCACCAGCCCATAGATCCCTTTCACAACTCTTCTGTGTCCTAAGACCCTGCCTTCAGGAGACTACTGTTTTGTACTATGGCATGTGTTTGCTTGGCCCTGTAGAGGGCATGAAGTTCTCCTCAGACCGGAGGCTACAGCTTTATCTGACTCTCTGGAGCCCCAACCCCCTTCAAGGGCCTGATCCAGTATTTCATATTGGGTGCTTCAGTCTTGCCCTGCCTTCTGGGACTAAGCAGCCAAACCCACTTATGTCCAAGATAGGCTCACTACCAGAAATCACTTCAAATTTCCCTACTTATGCGCCTGCTCACATTTCTGTGTCCTTTGAGTGTCTCTTCTAAAGAAGGCCTTTTATAACTCAGTTATGGCATCGCTGTACTTCTCTGCAGCTTTCCTGATCACTCATTTATACAGATTGTAAACGTATACAAGAAAGCCAAATGTCCCCAGCAACGACCCCAGATTACATTTCTTCTAAATATTAACCATTACTTAGTTGAAATAACTATGAGCAATTTGGTTTTTACTTTCCAGGATTTCTGAGGTTTTTGTACTAGTGATTCTTCAATTTCAATATATTTCTTAAAATTTAATTACACATATTCTGTGCACACAGTGAGCCAGTTACAAGGAGAGAAAGTCTGCAACGGTGTATTTTTGTGTCTTTCCTTTCTCAATTGTTTTCCCCAGAAAAAAAATTAGACTAGCCTTTTAAACGCTGTGTTCTGCAGCAGTCTGCAATTTTGAGAGAAAAGGTGATGAATGCTTTTATTTTCATGTTGTCAAGAGCTTAGCAAGAATTTGCCTCTATTTTGACTGTGGAGCCTACTGTGTGCAAAACAGGTGTGACAAAATTTCAACCTCCTTTCTGAACAGCTATTCAAGCTGTTTTCTTTCTTTTTTGTATTTTTAATGTCTTTCTTGTAATCACTTAACCCTAAAATGTCTCGATATTTATACAACAGATTAATGTGCTTCATTTGTTAAATTGCTGCTCTCTTCTGAGTTAGATTTTTATTTTACCGATATAACTTTTGGTTTCAAGACATCTTATTTTGAAGGAAAATGTGAAGAAAATCCTGGAATATTTACTTGATTCCTTGAACCAATTTGTGATGTTTTTCCATTGGCATAATATCCACAGGACGCTTGATGACTGAGGCTGCTTGCCTTCAAACTCCTCCCTTTCCTTTCTTCTCTGCTCTTTACTTCAACAGGCTTCTGCAAGCCCTTTCCCAAACTTCTCTGTCAGTTAGCTTCCTGCTGGGTTAGGCTAACAAGAAGTATCAGGTGACTGGAGGGTGGAAGAAATCAGTGTATTCTCCCCCTTACTATGCGCCTTAGGCACTGTCCCCTGCAGCAACTATATCTCCTTGGAAGGCTCCATCTCCTATTGGACTGGTCTACTGTTCATTCAGCCCTGGCCTCCTCCCTCCCACCTGCTTAAATGTGTAACAGCTTCCTATGATTACTATTCCCTGGGTTCTTCTAAATTTCTCCTTCATCTGTACAATGGATTCCTCGTGTCTTTGTTTGACATAATAAATGTGGTTTCTGTTTTTCCAGTTGGAATCAGCACATTTATCTGTTTTGTACTTTCATAAATGTTTTACCTTGTTTATAGGAGAAGGAATGATTTTCATAGGAAAGCAGCCACTTTTTTTTTTTTTTGAGTCAGAATCTCACTTTGTCACTCAGGCTGGAGTACAGTGGCATGCTCCCGGCCACTGCAGCCTCAACCTGTTGGGCTTTGGCGATCTTTCCGCCTCAGCCTTCCAAGTAGCTGGAACTATAGGCATGTGCCACCATGCCCAGCTAATTTTTCTTGATTTCTTGTAAGATGAGGTCTCACCAAGTTGTCCAGGCTTTGAACCCCTGAGTTCAGTTAGTCCTCTCGCCTCTGCCTCCCTAAGTGCTGGGATTACAGGCATGAGCCACTGCACCTGGCTAACAGTCACATTAAATTTAGGAATTTGTCTTTGCTCCTCTAGATGACTTGATTGCTTTTTCTACTCCTTGCTCCCTTTATTTGCTCCCCACCTCCCATACCCTCTCCTACTTTTTCTATCCTTATATAGCTTAGGACATTTGTCTTCTGGGGTCACGTCCCCAAAAGTACACAACGATTTATTTTAAATTCCTTTCTTTATAATATCCTTAACAAGAGTGTCACAGCTGTAGGATAGCCTAAAGAACATTGATTTTCATTCAGAACAGTGCCCTCAGCAGTAAAACAGGGAAAAATATTACTTCACCCCAGATCTATGAGAAGAAAATGAGATAAACATATGAAAGGATTGTTAAAGTACTAAGCAAATATAAGAGATTATTATCTTAAAAGAGTAAATAAGCCCAAATTGGCTATTTTTCTTGAAACGTAATTTGAAAAGTTAGCCATTGGCCTGGCATGGTGCCCTGTAATCCCAGTGCTTTGAGAAGCCAAGGCAGGAAGGTCACTTGAGGCCAGGAGTTTGAGACCAGCCTGGACAATAAAGCAAGATCCCATTTCTACAAATAAATAAAAGCTGGTTGCAAAGATATTTCTCAACTGGAATTTATACAGAAGTTAAGCAACACTACACAGCCTTGATCCATCATATGATTTCTCAATCTCAGTTCTATTGGTGTTTGGGGCTGAATTCTTTGTTGTTGGGAACTGTCCTGTTCATTATAAGATGTTTAATGGTATCCCTGCCAATAGCACCCACCTGTCTAGCTGTGATAATCAAAACAGCTCTAAACATTGCCAAATGTTCCCTGGGAAAAAGGGGACAAAAACAACCCAAATTGAAAATCACTGTTCTAACAAAACCTACTTGGAAAATGTCACCTCTTTTAAATTTAAGTTGTTAAAACAGACAATAATTAAAAGGACTTTGGCTATTGAAAATGATTTGGAGCCGGGCTCGGTGCCTCAGCCTGTAATTCTGTGCCTTTGGGAGGCTGAGGTGAGTGGATTGCCTGAGCCCGCGGGTTCTATACCCGCCTGGGCAGGTGAGGCCTCATCTCTACAATAAATCAAAAAATTAGCCAGGCATGGTAGCGTGCGCCTATAATTCTGGCTACTCGGAAGGCTGAGGCGGAAGGATCGCCAGAGCCCAGCAGGTTGAGGCTGCGGTGGCCGGGAGTGGCCACTGCACTCCAGTCTGGGCAATAGAGTGAGAATCCAACTCAAAAAAAAAAAATAATAATAATAATAATAAATAAATAAATAGAAAAATGATTTGGAAAAAGACTTAAAAATGCAGTTGTCATGAAACGTAATCTGTCTTAGAGCTCCATAAACCCTGCAGTGAAAGTCAGTGGTTACTATCACAGCAGTCATGTGTTTTATTAAGTATTTATGTTGGAGAGGCTAATCTTCCTGCTAAGCATTGTGGTTACACTGCCTAACCAAGATGGGCTTTCCTCATACAATTAATATCTTTGTTATTTTTACTAGGTATTAAAAAAAAAACAACAAACACTTTATATCTGACTATTATATGTTGCAATTCTTTGATGCCCTTTAAAAGGCAAGGAAACTCAGGTTGAATATTATGTTTCATTCATAACATGACTCAGAATTCTGGGTTTGTACTTGTATAGCTATAAGAGAATTTTATGATCATCACAGCTAGGTCATAATTTGTGGAATCCTTCATATTATTACTATTCCTAATATGATATGTTTAGCTACCATTGAGTTTCTAGGAAACTGGAAACCAAACTATAACTATTTAAAAAATAGAAATTATCATATTTAAAATATTGATCTCAGCTCTCCAAGCTTGCCTCTTCTAGCTTATATCAATAAATTTCCAAGACTAGTTTCCCATCTCCAGTTGTATCAACTTTCTTCCTAACTTAAAAAAAATATTGCCCAAAGCAAGTTGTAAAACAGGTTTAACAGGTTGTAGTAAAAGGGTTGCTTTTGCTGGGAAGATAGAAGTGTACTCTCCTTGACATGAGTATATTGCTAATCTTTGTGGACACACAGTACCTCAAGATTGGGAAAATACTTACTGCTTCAGGAGAATTATACTTATTTCCTCATCTGTGAATTTTCATTCTCCTAGTTAATCTTCTTTTGAGGGACAACAGGCCTCCTTTACAGGACTTGTGAGCATTAATATTGATATCACTATATTTATATATATGTATATATAAAAATATAATGATTATACATAATATATGTAATATGTTGTTCTTTTAAGGATATTTTTGTCATAAGGTATGTCAGTAAAAACAATCTTATGATTAACATAGGTGGTGGGTGTTTAGGCTGCAAACAGTGAGGTTAGGTTGGGTGAGAAAGTTAGGGCACTTTTACTGGCTGTCATAATATTGAATTTGAGTGACTTTTGATCCACCTCTCCATTTCACTGCCATTTCCTAAGTTCATCACATATCACATCTGGCCTACACTTCTCATCTATCAGGTCCCTGTGTAGACATTTGGCACTACAAACTCTGCCAGAACAAAACTTGGGCTAGCATCTCACACTATAAATGAGTATTCTCCAGTGGAATTCTTTTGTTTTCAGAAAAGGAATCCATCTGAGGTATCAGTGTTTGTTCCATTTGTTTTATAAGATCTGAGAAACAAAAAACGATGTAAATACATAGAAAAGGATCTGAGCCAAAGATCTCATTTTTATCATAAATAAGGAAGGAAAGGCATTTATAATGGGTCATTTCAGAGTCCTTCCTGCTACCTCTGATTAATAAAAAATATATAGCTTAGATGGAGTAACGGGAACTAGATTTACCTTCTCTGTAACAACCAAAGAAAAACAGCAAAAACAGATAAAATGCCTGAAACAATGATTTTCAAGACACTGGATATCAAGCAATGAAGCATGGTGACTCTTAAAAGATAGGAAATAAAATAAATGAGACCTATTATTGCCCCAGCTTATTTGCTTGAAAAAATTTTCAGGTCATGACATATAGTAGGAAAACTGAGGTGGAGCTCAGGTTATTCTGAATTGAGGTGACAGAGCTGAGAGTCCAGGAGTATCAAGGCAGTGAGATTTCATAGGACAGAATGACAAAGAGGAGAGAGCTGCACAGAGAGAATCCTGGAGGTTTGCAGAGGGACCTCTGTCAAGTATTCAGAAGAGTTCTGATCCTGACTATGAGAAAACTACCTGAGGTCTAGGAAAGAACCATATGGAGGAAATAGAACCTGTACCTGGACCACACACAGGGCCAGGAGGGCAAGGAATGATATCTGTTTCCAGTATCAACAAGACTGAAAAAACTCATAAATCATAGACACTTGGTAAAGTACTCAAGAAGGACTTGCCTCAGTGGTAGAGAATATTTTGCCCTTGCCTAAGAACTTCTCCCAATCTGCCAAACAAATTATAAAAGCAAGACCTAAAAGGATCAAACTGTTTCCAAGTAACAATATCATTCCTGAACAAAGCTCAAGAAGATTTATGAGAATTCAAAAGTACCGAGTACCCAACAAAGTGAAATTCATAAAATATCCATGCAATAAAAGATTAGCTGGCATCCAAAGAGACAGGAAAACATAACCCATAACAATCAATCAAAACAATAACAATCAAAACAACAATCAATAACGATCAATCAAAACGGTCCCCAAATTGACACTGATGTTACAATTAGCAGAGATGGACACTAAAACAATTTTTGTGACTATAGCTAAGTAGCATAGACATTTCAAAACACTCACATCTGGATGGTATTTCTGGTGGGAATATACATTTTCCAATCCCTCTGTAAAACAGCCTGGCAGTTCCTCAAATGGCCAAATATATATATATGACAAAGCATTTCCACTCCTAGGTATGTACCCAAAGAAATAAAAACATGTTCACACAATAACTCATACTTGAATGTTCATAGCAGCCGTATTCATACTAGCCAAAAGGTGAAAACAACCCAGATGTCTATTATCTGATGAATAGCTAAACAAAATGTACTATATCCATACAATAAAAGAATACTATTTGACCATTAAAAACAATGAAGTATCGATGCATGTCACAACATGGATGAACCTTGCAAACATGCTAAGTGAAATCAACTAGACACAAATGGCTACATATTATATGATTTCATTAGCAAAAAATGTCCAGAATAGGCAAACTCATAGGGACAAAGTGGTTGGCAGGGATTAGGAGGTTGGAAAATGACTGCTAATGAATATGGGATTTCTTTGGGAGGTATTGAAATGTTCCAGAATTAGATAGTAGTGATGGTTGTACAATCTTGTGACTATACTAAATACCACTGAATTGTGCACTTTAAATGGGTATATTTATTGTATGTTAATTATATCATGATAAAGAGAGTTAATAATAGATGCAATCAGAAAACAACCAATTGATCTTTCTACAACTACATTAGTTGTATAAACTCTCTTCCATTTCACTCCTCTTGTTCTTTCCTTCCACCTACCACTTCCATCCCACCACTCCACTGACACAGTTTCCCTAAGATTTCCAATGACCTGAATTTGTCTAATTCATTGTCAACCTCTTTGTCAACCTCTGTCCTACATTTTCTCAATGTCTCAGCAGCTTCAAAATAGTTTAACACTGCCTGGTGTGGCTTTTTGCCTGTAATACCAGCACATGAGGAGGCAGAGGTAAGTGGATGACTCAAGCTCTGGAGTTCAAGACCAACCTAGGAAACAGCAAAATCTCACCTCTACAAAATATAAAAAAATTAGCTGAGCAGAACAGCATGTGACTGTAGTCCCAGCTACTCAGGAGGCTGGGCAGAAGGATCTCCTTAACCCAGGAGGTCTAGGCTGCAGTGAGATGTGACTGTGCTACTGCACTCCAACCTAGGTGTCAGAGTGAGATCCTAACTCAAAAAAAAAAAAAAAAAAAAAGATTTTTAACACCACATCCTTTTTTGAAAGAACGTTTTCTATGGATTTTCATGAACTCACACTCATCTTGTTTTCCCTTACCAGACTTTATGGCCAGCTGCATATTCAAAATGTTCACTGAGATGTCCTGTGGGTACCTAAAACCTAAAATATATATGCCAGAATTCTTATCTACTTTCTATAATCCCGTTTTACAAATACATATTAGCCAGACTCATACAATCATTTACCCAGGTGCTCGGGACAAAAACTAAGGAGTAATTTACCATGTTCAATTGCTCTCTTTTCCTAATCTTACCACATCAAATCCATTGGAAGGTCTTAATAGTTCTATCTCAAAAATAAATGCTGAATCTGTTTCCAGATTTATTTGGAGGTCATAGAGGGTACATGGGGAGTGGTACCTGAGGGATTAGATTCTATGCGGTCTTGTGAGCCACTGTAAAAACTTTCATCTTTATTCAAAATGAGATACAGGTGTTTTTTTTTTTAAAATCACAGTAGTAATATGATCTGACTTAAGTCTTAAAAAGATCACTCTGACTTCTGTGGTAAAATTAGAGTCTAGGGGGGAAAATGAAAATAGAGAACCCAATTAGAAGGTTATTGCAATTAAAAAAAAAAGGATGATGGTTTGTACTAAATGTTGGCAATGGAGCAGTAAATAGTGATTGAATTCTGCTTATACTTTTAATGCAGAACCAAAAGATTTGCTGATAAAGTTGATGTGAAATCAAATGATGCCAGGAGTTTGGTCTGAGTAAATAGAATAATAAGTATGCCATTTCCTGAATAGAAGACCATTAAATGCATACATTTGTATTGGAGGAGATAAGAAGTTTGATTTTTAACATTTTAGAAATATTTATCAGATATCCAGATAGAAATATCAAGGAAGATGTTGGATATATGATTCTGGAATTCAGAGACAAAGTCCAAGCTGGATAAATAAATTCTGGAATTGTCAGTTTATATGTGATATTTAAAGCCATAAAACTCAATGAAACATCAATGTAAGCAGCATAGATAGAAAAAAAAGCCCATGGGCTGAGTACTGGACCCCTTCAATATTAAAATCAAGGTGATAAGGCAAAATTAGTAAAGGGGGTTGTAACAAAGTAGCCAATGATGTAGACTAAAAACCAGGTATGTTTTCATTTTTAGATAAGTAAAATTCCAGCATATTTGAATGCTGAAAGTATGACCCAGTAGAGAGGGAAAAATTGGTGATACAGGTAATGCAAGATACATTTCTGGAGTTATGTTTTTCAGTGGGCAAGACAATATGAGATTATAACACCAGAATACATACTGGAATAGATAGGCACAGGACAGTTCATTCAAAGTAACAGGAAGGCAGTATATAAGCATAGATGCAGAGATTTAGGTAGATAATTGGAGAGAGATTCTGGAGGTTCTCTTATGAATGACAGATAAAGTCATTGGAGTAGAGAAGAGAAAAGGTCAAGGAACCGAGAAGCCATGGTGTTGAAAGGACTATCCATATGAATATTACAATCACAAGAACTATTATAGAAATAACGTTTGATAGAGTGATAATCAGCTAAAGGCCAAATCTTAAAGGAATAAGGAGAAGTTGTCAAGGGGTACATCTACAATGAGGCACAGCAATATTATAGTGAGAAGATATGATATTCAAATCTAGAGTTTTGGAAGAAGGAGGGAAAATTATATAGAAGTATTAAAGAGGACTAAGGAACCCACCACGTGGGCTAGTGGTGTGTGACATTTGAGAGAATAAATTGGCACTACTTGAGAGGGCTACAGGAGAAGTTGTGTTCCCAGGGGAGAAAAGAAAAACTTGTGGAAATGTGGAATTGCATGGATTATGTTTGGGTTGTCACAACGACTAGTGGAATTTTCTGTCCGAAGAAATATGCGAAAAGGACTGTATGACATAGATGTATGCTGCCCAAATGCCAGTTTCATCCCCATTAGGAATCTAAAAGTAGAAAGAACATTGAGAGAAGTTGGGGATTATCTTAGTTGAATTTCTCCAGAAACCAATCTTGATTATAAGTAGTTTATTTGGAAGTTTTGGGAAAACCAGTAAAGGAAAAGGGAAGTGATCCAGGGAAAAGAAGGAAGTCAACCATGGATACACTATTAAGCCAGGCACCTTAGTGGTCAACTGAAGTTTAATTTTATAGGAAATTAAAATGGGCAAATATGAGAAAGAAGCAAAACACACTCATAATTATTCAGCCTCAAGGGTGAGAGAGCTGAGGTAAATATACACAAACTTCTGAGAGTCATTGATAGAGGGCTGCAGATCTGTGGAATATGGGCAGAGCAGTGGGAGCATCTGTTACAAGGATGTAGAACAAGGCTTATCTCTAGAAGAAGTTGTAATAAGCAGAATTGCTGAGTCTATGGACAGGCACATTGTAATTTTGGTAGATACCTCCAAATTGCCCCAAATTGCCCAGCACAAAGAGTATACTAATTTACATTCACCCCTGAAATGTATGAGTGTCTATTTCTTCACACCCTCCCCAAAGTCTACATTTTATTTAACTCATTTTTTTGCCAATCTTATATTAATCATACCTGTCAATATAATTTTAATTTTCATTTATCTTATTAGGAATGAAATTGAGCAGGTTAACATACATTTACAAGCATTTTTTGTTTCCTTTTCTGTCAACTTCTTGTTAATATTATTCATTCTTATTTTTATGAGCCTTTTACTTATTGATCTGTAGAAAAGCAGTCCTTTGTAATATGAGGTTCAAATATTTTCCCAGTCCATTGTGTGTCTGAGAATTTCTTTATGGTGTTCTGTCCATTTCTCTTCCTCTCCTCTGCTGGTTCAAGCCTCCATCAGCTCCGACCTGGATTAAAGCCCAGGTCTCCTACTACATCTCTCCCTCCAATCTTGCCTCAAGAGACTATTATTTTCTATGGACAAGACAGGGTACAAAATGAAAAATACGAATCAGATTATTCTACATCCCTATTAAATATATCCCAAGGACTGCTCCTTAGCACACTTAAATCTAAATTTCTTGTCTACTCCTCTAACTTATCTACAACTGTCTGTTCAGAGAGTAACCTTCATTCAGACCTTTGAGCTAGCTGAACATATTTGTGGACTTTTGCATTTTGTGATTAATAGTTCTTCTGACTGGAATGTCCTACCCCCAAACTTCACATGGTTGCTTTCTTCCTCATTTAGCTATTAAAATGCATATCACCTCCTCAGAAAGGCCAAACATCCCCTTCAGAGTCTAAATAGCATCCCCAGCTTTCAGGTCTCTTTCTGCCTCTTTGTATTATCTTTCTCTTAGTACTTAGCATAATGCCAAAGTATATTTGACTTAAATCCAATTTCTTATCAGTCTTTCACATTTTGGGGCATTTCCTAAATTACTTTATTTTAAACAAATATTCTTTGGAAAATACAAACTTAGTGGTCAAAATTAATACTAATTTTAGATACTTAAAAGGTTTGTTAGTTTAAAATGCTTATAGAATTAGTTTTAAAAAAAAAAAAAAAAGAAGGCACAATAATATAAAAGATTTAGTCTTTCTGGGAGGATATGACCTTATAATTGCAAAGGTGCCATGTAAACAAGCCTTTCAAATATCACTTAAAAACAATGTAGCAAGTATGAATATTGTGAAGACAGAAAGAATGAAAGTAAACAACTTATCCTGCAAAATACAGAATGGGAGAAAATATTTGCAAACCATATGTCTGATAAAGGATTAATATCCAAAATATATATATATGTATATAAGAACTCTTACAGCTCAATACCAAAAAACTAAATAACCTGGTTTAAAGAACAAAGCACCTTAATAGACATTTCTCTAAAGAAGACATACAAATGGCTAACAAATATTTCGAAAGTGCTCAACGTCACTAATCACTGGGAAAATGCAAATCAAAATCACAATGAGATATCACCTCACCTGTTAGGATGGCTATTAATAAATAAACATGAAAAGATGTGTTGGCCAGGATGTGGAGAAAGGGAACGCTTGTACACTGTTGGTGAGAATGTAAATTGGTATAGCCACTATAGAAAATGGTATGAGGTTTCCTCCAAAAATTATAAATAAAACTACCATATAATCCAGTAATCCCACTTTGGGTATTTATTCGAAGGAATCGAAGTTAGAATCTTGAAAGATATTTGCATTCTCATGTTTATTGCCACATTGTTCACAACAACCAAGTTATGGAAACAGCCTAAATGCCCATTAATGAGTGAATGAATAAAGAAAACATGGCATACACATACAATAGAATATTATTCAACCTTAAAAAAGGAAGCAAATCCTGCCATTTGTGACAATATGGGTGAGCCAGGAGGACAGTATTCTAAGTGAAATAAACCAGGAACAGAAAGACAAATACTGTATGATCTCACTTATATGGTGAATCTAAAATAGTCAAACTCATAGATGCAGAGAGTTGAATGTGGTTGTTAAGGATTTGGGAGGTGTTAAGGGTGTGTACACAGTTTCAGTTACACAAGATGAATATGTTCTAGAGATCTACTTTGCAGTATAGTGCCTATAGTTAACAATGCAGTATTGTATACTAAAAATTTTGCTAATAAGGTAGATCTTATATTAAGTGTTCTTATCACACATACACTAAATAATGACAAGAATAGGAGGAAACTTTTAGAGATGATGTATAGGTTTATGGCATAACTTGTGGTGATAGTTTCATGGGTATCTGCTTACCTCCAAACTCATCAAGCTGTGGATATTTAATATTTACAGCTTTTTAATATGTCAAGCATACCTCAATAAAGTGGTAAAAAAAAAAGTACACACAAACAAATTTTAGTAAGCACGTATGAGAACTCATTTGCTAACTTATCAAGTATTTCAATATATAGACATTATCCTCTCTTAAAAAAAAAGACAAAAACAGACCAAAAAACCCTATTTTTTAAAATAGATACTTGTCGTTTAGAAAAAAAATTACAGTTAGTGGCATACACACATTTAAACAATGTTCTAACTCAAAACATTTTAACAAAAGTAAAAATGACATGCTCTGAAAACTGTCAGAAGATGGTAAAAGCAACCTCAATTTCTTTAGTTGTCATATGAAAGACATTTGCATAAAGATCCACCTTACCCCACAATAGATTTAAAGTAAAGAAGAAATAAAATTTTTGTTTTATTAAGCTACTGAGATGTGTTTTTGCTTTTTAACCAAAGCATAATCTAGCTTATGCTGACAAATACAACTATCAACGATATTTCCTTGAGTCAACTTGACCATCTAACGATAGATTCATACTGTTGGTGGGAGTATAAATTGGTACAGCCTCTATGGAAATTAGTATGGAGATTTTTTTAAAGAACTAAAGGTAGATCTACCATTTGATCCAAGTAATCCCACTACTTCGTATCTACCCAAAGGAATAAAGATCATTATACAAAGAAGACACCTGCATTTGCATGTTTATCATAGCACAGATCACAATTGCTAAGATGTGGAATCAATTTAAATGCCCATCAACTGATCAGTGGATAATGAAAATGTGATATCTACATGCCGTGGAATATTATACAGTCATAAAAAGAATGAAATAATGTATTTTACAGCAACTTGGATGGACTTGGAGATCATCATCCTAAGTGTAGTAACACAGGAATGGAAAGCCAAATACCACATATTCTCAATTGTAAGTGGGAGCTGAACTAAGGATCTTTATATAGGATGGTATAATGGACACTGGAGACTCAGAAGGGGAAGGATGTTAGGGGGAAGGGGTAAAAAAATCACCTATCTGGTACACTGTGCACAGGTGGGTGTTGTGGATATACTTAAAGCCCTACTTCTTTGCTGCCATATGCGTCCATGTAACCAAAAACCATTTGTACTGCCTAAAGCTATTGAAATAAAAAAAAGTACAAAAATAAATCTGATGTGCAAAAAATAAAAGCTAGATTCATACAGTTTTTATCTTTATAATCTCACTTTCTTTTATGAACAAGACAATGTATAAAATAACAAACAAATAAGTGACTCTGGGCATACTCTCCAGAAATATTCTTACCTACAAATATAAAATTTTTTAAACTATTATTTTTTAAAGATATATATATATATATATATAAAATTTTATTTTAAGGATGTGGGGTATAATTCAGGATTAGGTATACAAGGGGTCATCATACAGGTAAAGTCTGGGCCTCCCTTTGGTCCCCATTTTGCCTGGTTTGAGACAAGGTACCCTTATTGATGTTGTGTCCCCCTCCCTCCCTCCTCTGGCAGTATCCTCCTACTACCAATCCCTTTCTTGTAGTATTATGGTAAATGTTCATGGTCCATTTATTAGTAAAAAAAAAAAAATTTTAATATCATTAATCATATAGAATTTTTATTAATGTGTCTTCAAATATTGTCATCATAGTGTTTGTATATCACTCTGTAGATCTTGGTTTTAAAATATCTGCATTTTCACACGAAATATAAAAACAGAAGATTTTATTCTACAACATAAGGATACACATGATCACATGCACTTAAAGTTTGGAGTGTTAATTTAGCAAGTAGAGGACTTTGTCCACATTGTTAATGTAAAGAATCAAATCTCCAGGAGGTTTCATTAAAATATGTTAAAACTATATCATAGAAATGTCTGCTTCAGTGATTTCAATAACATTTTATAACAAGATGTATTTTTAATGGTAAACTATATTTTCTAAATCCACATTTTCCATTGGAGATAAGAATTTCTCAAAGACTGCCTTGAGACACCACTCAACCTTCTTGAGACTATCTGTGCAAACACCACTTCATACTTCTTAGTGCAGAATGTATGGTAATCTGCTCCCCTGGGTTTTGGCTGAGCTATGGTGGAGAGTGAAGGCTTTCACTGAAGGAAGGATGGCAGAGTGAAAAGCCCATTATTCCCATTTGGAAATATCCCATTTTAGGTTTTCCATATCCTTCTCTATTTGTTGCTTCTAGTCTCTTTAACCAAGGGGCACAAGGAGCACCAAAAAAAAAAAATTCTTTTTTTTTTAAACCATATCCCAACAGTATGTGCTACCATATCTTTCTGTAGAGCAATTTCATTATTTTGTTTCTCTGATTATAATCTTGATTTGACTTTTATCCCAAATGAGAATCAATTCCCTGTGATATGTAGGAATCCTACAACTATATTCAATGGTATGAACCTCTGAATAATTACCAATAATGTTTCCTAGGGGATAAGTTACTGTTTTATTAAGACAAAAAACTGTGTACTATTGCCCACACTTACTCTACTGAGTCTTTTAAAATTTTAGTTATGAAGTTGTTTTTGTGAAGATACTCTTTAATCATCTTCATCTAACTTGGAAGTTTCACAGAATTCAATTACTGAGTTCATGTCTATGGCCTGGTTTATAATAACATGGCTTAAATCAGCCACTGTTACAGAAGAGAAGTAGCATGGTGAGGTCAATCAGGGCCCTCCACAAGAGGCAAATGTCCTAGATTCTCTGCTCTCTTATTCGCCCTGAGGCCTCAGCATAAAATTGAACATCACTCCATAAAATGAAGACATGGGCCTAATGACATCATACTGGTTAGAACACAGGGGATAAGACAAGATAATCTCTTCAGACCTCTTCTAGCACTAAAATCACTGGATGTCTTAGAATTAGGGTATTAAAAATTGAAAGTTGTAGAAATTACTTGACTCTTAGGTGGAGATCTATTTATCCAGAAATGTACCTATATATCCAGAAACTAATAGCTAGATAGAAAAAGTTACCTATCTTCTTAACTTTTTTTAAAAAGTACCCAAACTAACGTACTTTTATTTTAATTTTAAAGGTATTTTTATTTTAATTTTGTTGTTGAATAATATACCTCAAATAAAGCCATTCATCAGTTCTGTGAAACAGGACAGCCTTTGTAAAGAGTGACTTTATATTTTTCACCTGCAAGTATAACAGAGGGATGGATGAGTATTTATTCCAAGTTTTCCAGGTTCAAGTTGCTGAACCTGTGGACTCAGAGGAAAAAAGTTAGACTGAACTGCTGAAGAAAGCTCTTTTGGTACTCTTAAGACATGTTTCCATCCACTATAAGTCTTTTCTTACCAAAGAAAATAGAATGACAGCCCATTTAGATTTTGAAAAGTGCTGATTGATAGAACATCCTGCAACCAACAGTCTGGGATAAGTTGGGATGAAACGGTGGAAAAAACCACCTTCAGCCAGTTCATTAAAAAAAAATCTGTTTAAAATCTTTTTTAAAAAAATGTATAGCTTTTCTTGATGATTTCTCCAGACATCTTCTTTTATTTTTCTACAAGTTTTTCAAAGAATAATGAAAGATGGGTAAAAAAATAATGTTTTTCAGGCTCTACAGGAAAAAGAAAGTATAGATTATTTATGTCCTTGCTTTGATCATTCTTTCCATGACTTTCTAGTAGGCTTCATAAACTATTACTGAGATCAAAACATGACAATTCCTGTTATCACAGTGAATGAATATCTGCCTGAGTAAATGTGCACAAGTTTTTTATTCACTGCTCAGTGTAGTTCTTGGAAATATATAGCATATGACTCCTATAACCCTATTCATTAAAAACTGGTTCCTCGCTGACAAGGATTCCTTGGATTCTTAGTATATGTAACAACTTTGAAATAGGACTCATGTGTCACTTTTTAAAAATGTAGCTACAGACATGTACCTGTTGTCCTTAATGATATCATTTTCTGTACTTTTGTCTTCCCCAGATCCACTCAGCTGGAATGAATAATGCCCCTCTCCTGCTACATCTGGCTGATCCCAGTTTCCTAGCAGAGCCTAACCAGGTCAGAGCAATTTTCTTAGCACCGCCTATAGACAGAATCTAGAACTGTTCTTCCTGGTTTGTAATTGGCCTGGCCTTGCCAAGCCCCTAGAGGATATGAGCTTTTTTTTTTTTGTCAGAGGTCTTTTTCTTCCCTGTTACTCACCATATTAATCCAGGCTATACGTTTCCTATGCTTTCTTTGCTGGCCTTGAGATACTTCCTAAACTGCAACTCACTTGGCTGTGACTCTAACTCCCTATATGTCTATTACCAAGTCTCTTTCCTGTGCATCCTGGAGAGTTATGATCAATATCAGATGGATTCCTGATGCTTTTGCCTACCTGACTAATAAGGGCCCTTAGCTACTCAGCCTTGTGCTGCCATATCCTTTGGCTTTTGGTCATTGGACTTCCTGGCTAGTCCCTCAGAAGCTAGCTGCTCAAGATTGGTTGGTGTAGGCTGGGCTCGGTGGCTCATGTCTATAATCCCAGCACTTTGGGAGGCTGAGGTAAGAGAACTGCCTGAGCCTGCAGGTTCGAGACCAGCCTGGGCAACTTGGGAGACCTCATCTCTACAATAAATCAAAAATTACCTGGGTGTGGTGGTGTGTGCCTATGGTTCTAGCTACTTGGATGGCTGAGGTGGAAGGATCACCTGAGCCCAGCAGGTTGAGGCTGCACTGGCCGTTAGTGTGCTACTGCACTCCCACCTGGGCGACAGAGTGAGACTACAACTCAAAGAAAAAAAAAAAAGAAAGAAAGAAAGAAAAGATTGGCTGGTATTCTCATGCCCTGTTCTTCACAATCTCAGCTTCTCCTTTCTTGTGGATACAAGTTGCTAAGATATCAGCATGCCTTATATCTTAGACCGCCTAATTTGTGATACTATGGTGTTTATCCCTATATGTACATATAAATGCATTTGTTTCCATTACTGGAAGGCAAATTCACTAAAGAATAAGATATTGTATCTCCAAATTTCCCGAGTCCTCAGCTGATGACATGAAATAAATGGTCTTGAAACCCCTGAAGTCACTACTCAAATTGATCCTAGAGAATAGTATTTACTATTTATAACTTGCCCATTCATTTTTGGATTCATGATTTGACTAAATGAAACTTCATATGCATACCTAAGGTCACATAGGCCTAATTTTCCTTCCTGACACCTTTCCCAGGATTGTTTCTTCAATCCTATTCAGAAACCTTTGTTTTCTCTAATACAATACACCAAACCATGCACAAACATTCATTGCTGAGACTTTCTTTATTGTTTTTAATGGATATTATATTCTTCTTCAGAATCCAAAATTGATAATAATCTCAGGCAAAAGAATAATTCTGGAACAGTTTCACTGGTGTCCCTGCTTCCTGGACTCACAGTTAACTACAGACAGACTTCTGTGATCCCATCAATAAACTGCCAGGTAATTTTTGTCTTAACTATAAGAACTTTTGTCATTATTGTTTTCAAATCTGTCTGGTTTTTGTCTTCCTCTCAGGTTACTCATCTCCACTAATTTGATACATGTTAGTAAACTTCACCTTTTAAGTATCTGTTCCTGTTTCTTTTGTGGATAGTAGATATCCTATTGAATATGTTTCACCAGTATTGTCCTGGGATTTTTAGCCAGTCACCATTGTCCAGGAATTTCCTTTATCTCTCTTTTAAGTGTAATATCTTGTTTGCTTGACCCTAGTCTTCCTTTTTCTTCATTTACTCTTTCTTTTTGATAAAGTATATTTTCCACTAAGTTGTCTGAGAAAGGTTGTATGGGGGAGTATCGGTTAGAGTTCAACCAGAGAAACCAAACCAATAGGCAATATATACTGAAGAATTTATTTTAAGGAATTGTCTCACTTTATTGTGGAAGCTGATTAGACAAGTCCAAAATCCATAAGGTGTTGGAACTTTCAGATACAAGCATAACCTGAAGTCCATAGGTAGAATTTCTTCTTCTTTAGGGAAACCTCAGGTCTGCTTTAATGTCCTTCTACTGATTGAATCAGAGCCACTCATATTATCTGGGATTATCTGTTTTACTTAAGCTCAGCTGGTTCTAGATATCTGTTTTCTCTATCCTTTCTTTCATGAGATCCTGAAGATGGTCTAGAGGTTGTAAGAAAAGCTTGGTGAGCCATCCTTATTTATTGACAGAATTTGCCTCAAGTGACCTAGATATATTCTCTTTTTCTAGCCTCAGTGTGAACTGATGTGCTTCCATAAACAAATCCCATCCTTTCTACAGATAATAAATGGATTTAATTGATCAAGTTACACATTTCTTATTTACATTTGATTCCTTTACTGGATTTGGATCTCCTCAGGAATAAATAAAAGGTCTCTTGAATATGGAACTTCTACAACTGGCTACTTCATATGCTGTATTTCAATTCTCATTAATTTCAATTTTATATTTTGGACTTTTTTCTGATCTGGCCTAAGCTTCTGAGAGTTTCTAACTGTAGCCTTCCAGATTATATAAGCCACATATAAGTTTGAACTTCTAGTATGAAAATTCTAAGAATCTGGACATTCTGTTCTTTAATTATTAGAAAGCAACTTATAAAGTTTAACATCCAGTTTCCTGCTACTATGACAAATTCCACCCTAAACAGCATGGGAAAAATAGATTCCAACTTCATCCATATTAGCAATGAATTTCAATTCATAACCTCAAACAGTTGGCTTTAGAAGTACTAGCATTCCCTTCCCACATCCTTATCTATAGCTGCAGCCTCCAATCCTTTCCCTGAGACATATGGTTCTGTATTTCTTGGAAGATTTGCAGCAATTCATTACTACATTCAAAATCCCTTGAGTCCAGCTACAATGCTGGGTAATTATTCCAATATGGAGAAGAGTCAAACTGCATGTGAACGTGCTTCTCCAATAATTCTAATCCAAATTTTCAAAACAGCGACTAACATTTTTGCTTAGCTTTTAGAATCATAGGGTGGAAGCTCAGTTAAATGATACTTTGAATGGCAGTCACTGGGAGTAAATGGGCTTTATTCAGCATTGAATCCTTGGGAATCATTTAAAAATAATATTTGCACACCAAAAAAAGAAAAAAGGACTCATCAATATCACTGCTACTGCTCAGTAGCAGCTTTGTTAACAAGCAAGTAGCTTCATCAAAGTACAATATTCATTGTCAATTAGTAATTGAGTCAACATTATTTATTGTCAAATTATTGTCAAACTATTTTTATGCTATGAAATCCATTTTACACACAATCTTGTGTAGAATTCCAAGATATACATAAAATAGATAGGCTGGGCTTGGTGATTCAGCCTGTAATCCCAGCACTTTGGGAGGCTGAGGTGAATGGATTGCCTGAGCCTACAGGTTCGAGACCAGCCCTGGCAACTTGACGAGACCTTGTCTCTGCAATAAATCAAAAATTAGCTGGGTGTGGTAGCGAGCACGTATAGTTCCAGCTACTTGTAAGGCTGAAACGGAAGGATTGCCGGACCCCACCAGGTCACTGCTGGGGTGGTTGTGAGTGTGCCACTGCACTCCAGCCTGGGCGATAGGGTGAGACTCCAACTCCAACTCCAAAAAAAAAAAAAAAAAAAGATAAGAACAATTGCTCAGACTGAGAGGAACGGAATGCACAGAGAGAAGTAGGTTTAGCTTTCTCTGCATATCACAGTGGCCAGTGAAGCACATCTGTAGACTCCCAGAGCTCTGTATAACATGATAGGAAAACGATAAATCTATATTATTTACAAGAAAAATTTGGTTATTTGCTTAATAACACTGATTGTTTTTACTATATGTAACTGTTAAAAGACAAAATTACAACAAGTTTAGTTATAGATCTAATTGGTTTTATTTGTGACTTAAGAATTGGGACTATCTCCTTCTTTAAGACAGAATGATGTTCCCATTGAGTAATGACAGAAAGTGATTTTTTTAAAGGTAGGGACAAGGAAGCAGAATAATATAAAAATAACTTATTGTTTAACATCAAGTTATTTCAGGTTACTTTTTGTACTGGTTAAAGCAGAGGGGACTTCCTTATTATGCTGACTCAGATAGACTAGAATCTCCTGTTTTCAGGAAAAATTGGTTTGAGACCTATCTGCTTCCTTGAAGCTTTTGTTTGATTATGTGACATTTAGTATGAGTGACTTATTTTTGGTTTGGTCTGGTGTGTTGGAGCTTAGTGCAAGAGATCAGTTCTAAACAATAGCCATCCATAATTTTTTTAATATGTAGATTATAAGTACCAGTTAGTGGCTAGTTAAGAACTATTATAGCATTAAAATAAACATTGAGGGGGAAGAAATTGTTATGAATAATAAAATCTTGGAGGTTAGAGACAATCAAGATGAAACCATAAGACAGGGACTGTGGGGAGAAAATAACTTGTAGTATAAATGAATATAATTACAGGTAAATATTTTTAAATATAATGAATAGAGCACACCTGATCTTGTTTGATCTGGAAAACTAAGTAGAGCTTATCTCGGTAAGTATGTTGATAGACAATGCCTAAGGTTATCAAGAACTATCCACATATCAAATAGGGGCCCAAACGTTCTTGTGCTTAGTAGGAATCTATTAAACAGTGCTCTACTCATCAGCATTTTGGCACAGTTGTTTTGCTTCTGTGATCACCAATAAAACTGAGTCCCACCATGATCCTAAAGTACTTTATTAGTTACCAGGAGATTATACAGCATTCAAGCAGAGGTGTAGATATGTAATTATTATATAATATAATGTAGTATAACACTGTATTATTATTGTTGGAAATCTGTTGGCAGCCTTATATGGTATGTCAGAAGCATAACTTTCCAGTAATCAGAATATTATAGGACCTGAATCTTGCATTTCCTGACTGTATCATATAAGAGAAATTCTTATGTACAAGTGCTAAAGAGTAGCTAAAGTTATTGAAGGGACCCGAATCAAAGAAATGAAACAAAAAGGTTGTGAGAACTTTAAAACTTGAAAGAAGATTTGACAGAAAAAGTTAAGAGGGCATTTCTGTTAAAGAGTCTCTTCATGCTTACATAGCTTAAATTCGCTTTGCTTGTTTTTCAGTTGACGTACTTATCAGACATTTGTCTTTCATAAGTTTGTGTTTCAATGACAGTGGCAATAATGCTTCCTCTGTACAGCCTATCTGTGCCCTTGGCCTTGGCCAAATCAGACAATATAACATAGAGTACAAATTTGCTTCCTCTTCTGAATGGTGCTTCATCTTGGTGTCTGTGCCATGAGGATGGCATTCAGAAATAACAGTTGTGTCTCCATACAGTGGCGATACAATCCCCAGTGATTCTAAAGGCTGAATGTTCTGATCCTGCAGTTAAATGAATACAGTTATAGAGACTTAGCTGACCCTGACTAGGCTTTCGTCTTTTCAGTAATTAACAAATGTATTTAGTTTTTTTTATAAGCACTTACTTAGGTACTCTATAGCTGCCTTAGAGCATCTAAAGTTTAATCCAGTATGCCTTTCTCCCCTAAGGATCTTGTTATAGTTATTCTTATATCTTTCCTTCTGCCCATCTCTGAAAATTTCTCACTTCCCCTCTTGGAACACCATACTATGATTAGATTCGCTTCCAGGGACTGGCCATGGCTTAGAAAAATTATTCTCTTGCTTGCCAGAATCCTCATACAGACTCTGCCGAGTCAAATTTAGTGCCAAAGGGAATGTGTGCTTTATTTGATCAGCCCTGATTTCTGAGCTGGGTCCTGGAAAAAGAAAACATGGATTTTGTCAGTATCTATGGAACCAGAGAAAGCATCCTGATTGCAATCTGTCCTGATTACAGCTGTGCTAGTACCAAGTATGACATTCAGAACATCCACCGTGCTCCCTTGACAACCAAACTCACTTTATGCAGCAATGCTACAGCCCATTAAATAGGTGAGCTCTACAACTTGTAAAATATTCAGTTCCTAAGTTGGAAGTGACTTTGTCTTTGATAACTTCACCTTTCTGAAGAAAATCCTTTTCTACCACCCACTCAGAATGTCAGGTTCTTCCCGATCCCCATGATGATCCATAAATATCTACCCTGAACTCATGACGATGATTGGATTCAACATTGTAATTGCATATGCCTGACTTTTCCACTCTGTCAACAGCCTCTTCCCTAGAGTATCTCCCAGTGTTCATGTCATATCCTGTTAGGTAAATTGTGAGGACTGGATAGGACTGTATCTCATAGTTTTACGGGCAAAGATCACATTTAATTCTCTGTCATTTTCATCACTTAACACATCATTAGTGCTTAAAATAAATTAAACATGTGTAGTGCATTTATAAATTTTAAAAATAGTTTTCTATCTGTTATCTTATGCTATCCCTACAATTACCCTGTGAGGGATGGCAAATCCCTATTTGACAAATGAGAAAACTGAGGCATAAAGGTTAAGTGACAGAACCAGAACATAGTGACAGAACCAGATTTAGGATTCAGTTCCCTTGACTCTTAAACTCAGACTTTTTTTTTTGGTTAGATATTGTCTGGTCATATTACTACTCTCTGAAAGCTATTCCCACTAGAAGTCTCATTTTAATTAGGTATTTCATCCCTTTAAACTCTGTAGTGTGACTAGCATTTACAAAATCATGCAGTGAACACTGCTTGGATTGCCCAAAGTAGCAAAAGGCTATAAAGATGAAACCATCAAACAGATATTATTTATGAGAGGCGATAGGGAAACCTCAGATCCACCTTGACACCAAGTTATGTTGAAACTCAGTCTTTATCACAGGGATCACTGATGCCTTTCCCATGGCCACCCTAGCTCAGTTTTACAGCAGTCTTCAAAGAGTGAGTCTGTGCCCCAGGACTTCGTTGGGCTTCCTTTCAAAACTGTGGATCTATGATCATAACTTTAATTTCAGAGTGTGGAAGAGACTTTAATAAGAATTATGAATCACATTTACAAACAAAGATATGGAAGATATAAGATTAAGTGACCTGTCCTATCAGGGCTGCAGAGTCAGTTAGACTTCTTTATTTATTAACTGAGTCACTCAAAACACATTTATTTGAAAACCTATTTTGTTCCAGGAACTGTTTGAATACTGGAAATGCAACAGTGGAAAAAAAGAAGAAGAAGAAGAAGAAGTCAAAGATCATTGCTTTGATGGAGTTTATATTCTAGTGGGAAAAGGCAAATAATATATAAAAGTAGAAAAGTAAATTATAGAGTATATTAAAAAGTAAAAACTTGTGAAAGAAAAATAAAACAGGAAAAAAGAGTAAGTAAGTAGTTCTGGGGGCACTGAGTAAATTTTAAATACGGTGATCAGGGAGTTCCTGAGTAGGTGACATTTTTGAGCAATAACTTTAAAAAGATGAAGGAGTAAGTAATAAGAATATCAGGGAAAAGCCTATGTAAACGCTAAGGCAGGAGTATGAAGGCATCATTGGGAGACCAAAGCCAAGAAGGCTGGGGCACAATGAACCTAGGTGCAGAATAGTGGGATATGAGATCCTTAGAGGTCCTGAGGAACCAGATCTATATGAGACCTTGTAGGTTATGGTAGGGACTTTGGTTTTTACCTTGAGTAAGTGAGATGGGGAGACACTGGAGAATTTTGAGTAGTGAAGTGATATCTTCGGGTTTAGTCTTTTTAAAATTATTTTTATTTTAAAGATGGGAGTACAATTCAGGGTTAGGTATACAAATGTTCATTATGTAGGTATCCTTGTTGACGAGGTATACCTTCCACCTCCTCTGGCAGTTTCCCACTACTGCCAATCCCTTTCTTATAGTATAATAATTGTTCAAGGTCCGCTTATGAGTGAGAACACGTGGCACTCAGTTCTTTGTTTCTGTGATAGATCACTCAGCATTATAGACTCTAAATTCATCCAAGTTGCTGAAAAGTTCATAATTTTTTCCTTCTTTATGGCTGGTCTTGGTTTTAAAATTAATTACTCTGAATTTTGAGGTTGAAAATGGATTAGAGTGAGGACAGGGTAGGACCAGGGAAACTGGTTAGGAGGCTATAACAATAAGTCAGGCGAGAAGATGGCAGCTCACATGGAGTGGTAGAAGAAGAAATGGTGAAAAGAGATCAGATTCTGTATGTATTTTGAAAATACATACATAAGAGCTTTTGCTGAAGGATTAGGTTTAGAGTGAAAAAAAGAGAAATGAAAGATAACTCAGTGTTCCTGAGCAATTGAAAAGTTACATTGCAGTTAACTAAGATGGCAAAGTCTAAAAGAGGAGCAGCTTTGGAGAAAGATGAACAGTTCAGTTTTTAAAATACTTAGTTTGAGATGTCTATTAGATATACAAGCAGTGATGTCAAATAGGCAGTTAAATATGAATCTAGAGTTCAGATGAAAGAATTAAATTAGAGAATTCAGTTGTTATCAGAGTATAGATGATATCTACAGTCATAAGAATACTAAAGGAGTGACGGCATCTAGAGAAAAGAAGAGCTATTCAAGGATTAAGCCCTGAGAAACATTTCATAGTTAAGTCTAGAACTCAGTCTTAGATTCTTCCCAAAGTATATATTGGGATATTGGTTTAAGGATCTTATGATTGGTTTAATTCTACTTTGGGATACTAAAGCCAACATTTCATAAAAGCCTCTCAAGAATCTAAAGTTTATTATAAAACAAGCTTTCCTTAAATGTCAAATATATTCAGGTGTTGTTCATATTCACAGAGTAAGATGAGACCAACGTTTTGTAGGGCTGCTCCCACTCCCATCCTCCTGGGTCTGATACAAATTTGTTCCTCATTGTTTCTGTGTACTTTCTCCATGAAAAATACAACCCTTGAACAATTAGCCATCTGCAGACTGAGTACTAGCCAAGTACTGTATTCCTAAACCTGTGTCAATATAGTCCTTTGTGGGACTTGAGAAATTTCAGATAACTATGTTCTTTTTTTTCTTGTAGAGTTAGAATATCTTTCTGAGAATATGTTGTAAGATGGTTGAATCCACATTAGGTTTTTGTCCTTATCCCTTTGGCACTAGTTCAAGGATTTAAGTGTATGCAAGAAATCAGAAGGTACTTATTTAAAATGTAGATTCTTTGGTTTTTCTTTTTTAAGTATAATTAAATATTTATATCTATATTTTTTAAAAATGATATGTAATAGTTGTAGATTCTCTGATCTTTTCTTCACAGATTCTGATTCCTTAGGTCTGGAGTAGAGTCTAAGAATTTACACAGCAAGGGATTCTGTTACTGAATCAGAAGGCACACTTACTTTTGACAGTGGACAAGTTATTCTGTTAGACAATGTCTTTGATACAGGAAGGAAAATTTCCAGGGTTGCTGGTGAGTTTATGGACAGGTTATATCTTGAAAGAAGTCCTGAAGGTGGACTGTGTTAAGTCAAATAAAGTGTACGTCCTAGGAAAGAGAATGTGAGTTCATACATGGGAGGTTTTTCTAATAATTACCTTTATCAAGTCATGGGAAAGCTACTTGTGAATGTGCTTTGTCTTTGAAGAATAAAATAAAACAGTTTGAGATGTCACAGAGGAGATAGGCTTCTGGAAATAAGGTTTTGTTAGTTGACTTCTAAAGCCACATAAATTCTTCTTTAGAACAAAACAAGAAGTATACAAAGAAGTACCTTCTTAGGCCCCTAACAGCTACAGCTTCTTTGAGTGTTTGGGTTTTTTTTTTTTTTTTTTTCTTTTTTTTGAGTCAGAGTCTCACTCTGTCTTCCAGGCTAGAGTGTAGTGACATGGTCACTACTACAGCCTCAACCTCCTGGGCTCAAGTAATCCTTCCACCTCAGCCTCCCCAGTAGCTGGGACCACACAGGTGCATGCCACTATACCCAGCTATTTTTTAAAAAATTTATTGTAGAGATGAGGTCTCACCATGTTGCCCACCCAAGCTGGTCTTGAACTTTTGGGTTCAGGCAATCCTCTCGCCTCTGCTTCCCAAAGTGCTGGGATTACAGGCGTAAGCCATCGCACCTGGCTCTTTGAGTGTTTTTTTTTTTTAATTTACTTTATTTATTTCTTTAAATTTCATTTTGTTGTAGAGATGTAGGGTACAAGTGAGAATTAACTATATAAGTAGGCTGCATGCAGGTGAGGTCTGGGCTTCTAACTGGTCATCACTCCCCCAGAAGTGAACCAGTTACCCTTTGTGTTTTCATGTGCCCGCCATTCTTCCCTCCCTTTCTCCCCTAGCAGTGCCTGGTGACTGCCAATCACTCCCTTGTGCTAATGTGACTATTGTTCAGATCCCACTAATGAGTGAGAACATGCAGTATTCAGTTCATTGTTTCTGTGATATATCACTTAGTATGGTGTTCTTTAACTCCATCCAATTTGCTGTGAAGTCCATGATTTTGTTTTTCTTTGAGTATTTTAAAAACACTCAAAATACAGAGGACTGGATCATATTTTCATCATAATTTTCCCCTAATTCCTTCAACTCAGGGATAAGCTAGTAGAGAAAAACAATTTAAAACTGTTTCCAGATATTTTGGTAAAATTTCCTCTCTTCTGTGGGTAAGTAGTGAATTAGATTTGCTATGACTAAGATTTCTACTAACTTTGAATAAGACATATAACCCTTATGAATAACAAAATAAAAACTGTTTCTAAGTTCTTAAATTCTGAGTTCACAGAGTCCTTACCCACTCTTTTTTTTTTTTTTTGAGTTGGAGTCTCACTCTGTCGCCCAGACTGGAGTGCAGTGGCTGCTCCTCCAGCGATCTTTCCGCCTTAGCCTTCCGAGTAGCCGGAATTGCAGGCATGCGCTACCACTGATTTTTTGATTTATTGTAGAGATGAGGTCTCACTGCCCAGGCGGGTCTCGAACCCACGGGCTCAGGCAATCCACTCACCTCAGTCTCCCAAAGGTGCAGGATTACAGGCTGAGCCACCGAGCCCAGCCCCTTACCCACTCTTATGAGAAACTGTCAGAGAAGTCACAGAATCACATCTTTATACCTCACTCTCTGAATAAAGTCAGGGGCAAACCCTGAAACATCAACATTCCCAGCTCCTTGTTTCATCTTTTAAATGGTTTATAAAGACCAAATACTAATTTCTATCAAATGTTTCATTATAATCAAGGAAAACAGTTATGGCAGTTTCCAAAAAAATATTTTAATTTCCATGTATGTTTTTCAAAATTCATTTCAAAATGCACTCACTGTCTTGTCTTGAATTCTTAGTGTCACTTTTCTCTTGGTATTTAGTATGTAATGATTTGCCAATCAATGGGATTCCTATACATACATCTCTTTCAGAATTCCAAAAGCACATTGGCAATGGTAAAACAAAACCTTCAGAGGTAGGCATATTTTACTGTAAGATAACATTCTCTTACAGGTATTGTTTGCCATGTGTCTTTGAACACCTAGGAATTGTATTATCTCATTGTAACAGAAGGCTTGGTGTTTTCCAATGTAATTATGTAATGAAAGAAAGTGTAGTTTGGAATGAACTATATTGTGCTGCTTATGTTTTTAAATGACAGGTTTAATAACAATAAACCAGGTAACTGTAAGTAACATACCAGGAGAACAATATAAAATTACATCTAACTCGACATACTGAAAACTTTCTAGAATAAGTCTCTGCAATGGTTTAATGGGATAATCTTAAATCAGCTTAGTTTATTGGGTTTACATGGGGCAAATATCACCTATAAAATATATTAGGTCTAACCAAGACATTTGGACTTTAATTTAATTTAATTTTTAGCCATCCAGCATCCTTTTCTTTCTTCTGGTTATTGCACTATGGCTTCCTTTTAGAAATTACTTCTTTCCCAGTGTTTGTAGTTTTGTCAATTGTCTGAATCAAAGTTCTCATCTGACTAAGGAATGAGTACATGAACCAACCAGATGATTTTGTTTAAGATGTGATTCTTAATTAAAAGAGTGATATGAAGATAGGAAAAATAGAGCCAATTCATCCTCTCAGAGGTGACCTAATAAAACCACTTCCTGGTTCCTTCTACCTGGTTCTTGCTGCCTGCATCCCTGAGTTCCTTTCTGAGCACACTTCTGCAGTTACTACTTTGCTTCTGTGAGCAACTCAAATCCTTCTAGTAAGTCCTCTTTTATTTTTCAAGTTTGTCAGCACTAACCTTTGTTGTTACAACTGAAGATCTCTAACAAATGCCTAAGATATTGCACTCCTCCTCGAACTTTGTGTTACCTCTCTAAAGGATTATACTGAGTTTAACATTTTATATCAGTACATAGATATCAGATATTTATCCCTTTTCACTGTTGTGTGTGTGTGTGAGTGTGTGTGAATGAATGCATGCTTACATGCATTTTGTTGGTATGTGAGACTCATATGCAAATACCAAGTTTCCACAGCAACTTGACCTTGACCTTTCCTAATTAAAGGAAGTTACTGGAGTCAAAACAGGAAACAGGTGTACTCTAAGGAGTCTCCCTTTAACTCTCTTTTCAGTTCATTGTGAGTTGGTAAGCCCCATTTTATTTGAATAAAAAGTAAAAAGCCCCCCCCCCCTTTTGAGTTGGAGTATCAGTCTGTTGCCCAGGCTGGAGGACAGTGGCACACACACAGCCACCATGGCCTCAACCTGCTGAGCTCTGGCGATCCTTCTGTTTCAGCCTTCCAAGTAGCTGGAACTACAGGTGCACTGCCACACCTGGCTTTTTTAAAGAAATTTATTATACAGAAGAGGTCTCATCAAGTTGCCCAGGCTGGTCTCAAACCCCTGAGCTCAGGCAATTCTCTCATCTCAGCCTCCCAAAGTGCTAGGATCACAGGCTTGAGCCACCGTACCCAGCCGAAAAAGTCATTTTATAACCAGAACTTTCCTACACATTTTTACAATGCTAAATACTTACTAATCTCATCAGGTTTGTGCCTGATATCTGGAGAAAGCGAGTTAAGTTCTGTGAAGTATGGTGAATTATGTTCCTATTATTAGATAGTGAATTGACATATTAAAAGATTGAAAAACATAGCAATAGTAACATTTCTGGAATGTCTATGTAGATTTCTCAAGAGACTTATGAGAATTTAGAAAGATATATTACAGTGTAGAATTCTAAAGCCTGGGGAGACTGTGATTTTGGACTTAGATGACCTTAGACATTCATTTAACCTTTCATGGCCATAATTTTCCCAACTGTGAGGTGAAGATGATAATTTCTTTATCTGTATCATAAGGCTGCATAAAGATCAAAGTAATTCAATAAAAAATATACTTTTGAATTAGAAGCCAATAAAAAAGTAAGATAAAATGAGAAATGAAGGAAACAAAATAATATAGCCATCACATAGAAGGACATGTATAATTGTCATGGGAGACCTAATGTAAATAAAAGCACTAAAAATTAGATTTAAAGCAATGCTGGCTGGGCATAGTGGCTCATGCCTGCAACCCCAGCACTTTGGGAGGTAGAGGTGGGAGGATCACTTGAGCTCAGGAGTTTGAAACTAGCCTAAGTAACAGAGTAAAACCTCGACTCCAGCAAAAAAAAAAAAAAAAAAAAAAAATTCAGCTGAGTGTGGTAGTGTGTGCCTATAGTCCCAGTTACTCCAGAGGCTGAGGTAAAAGGATCACCTGAGCCCAGAAGGTGGAGGCCACAATGAGTCATGATGCTGCCATTGCACTTCAGCCTGGATAACAGAGACCCTGACTCCAAAAAAAAAAAAAAAGTGATGCTAATCACAACTGTGCAAAAAACCTTATTCAAAAGGCAAGTTTATGAGGTGTGTGACCATTTTAAAATAAGAAATAATACCCTTTAAGGATATGTAATAAATAGGAATAAGAAAATAGGAATAAATATCTATAAATGTGTACTATTTCTTAGCCTGTTAGCCATATTTTTGTTTCACTTAATCCCCTAAACCAAGTGAATTGGGCATTGTTATCTTTATGAGGCAGGAAACTGAGACTCAGAAGAAAAAAGTTACTTGTCAAGATAAAAAATAACAGAGCTGAGATTCAAATCCCTTGTGTATTCCCTTCCCACATTCAGTCTAGCCTTGACCTTGTGACTTGCTTTGGCCAATGGAGTATTAGCAAGATGACATAAACAGAGACTTAGATGTGCTTATACTTTGGGGCTTGTCTTCTTTGCAGTACTTCCTCTTGGAATCCTGAGGCTACCATGATATTAGGAGCCCAAGCCAAGAGTCAAAATCAAGTTTCCAGACACAGCCTTAGTTGAGCTATTCTAGCCAGCCCTCAGATATTTAAGCTACCTCCTGTGAGGTCCCAGACATCATGCAGCAGAAACAAGTTCTCAGTGTACATTGCCTAACAACCTGACCCACAGAGTCATGAGTATGTAAAATAGTTGTCATTTTATGCCACCTAAGTTTGTAGTGATTTGTTATGCAACAATTGATCATTGATATTTAACTTGGGTTCCTTCTGAAGTTTGAATACTCTCTACTCTGCAGTATGCTGTCTAAAAATATTGAGCTTTCCTACATATTCTCATATTAAATCCAGTATCTTGTTTTGCAGAGACATGAAACAAACTTTTATTAAAAAATAAAATAAACTTCTGCATAGCAAGGAAGCAATGTATACGAGTGAAGAGACAATCCACAGATTGGGAGAAAATATTTGCAAATCATACGTGGGATAAGGGGCTAATATTCAAAATATACAAAGAACTCAAACTATTCAATAACAAGAAAACAGCTCTATTTAAAAATAGGCAAAAGACTTGAATAGGCAATTCTTAAAAGAAGATATACAAATGGCCAGCAGATAGATGAAAAAATACTCAACATCACTAATCATCAGAGAGATGCAAATTAAAACCACAATGAAATATCACCTCACAACTGTTAGACTGGGTATTATCAAAAAGATAAAAAATAATAAGTATTGGCAAGGATGTGGAGAAAAGGGAACGCTTATTCACTGTTGGTAGTATAGTCATTTTGAAAACAGTGTGTATATTTTTCAAAAAACTAAAAATAGAATTACCATATAATCCAGCAATCCCACTACTGGGTGCATACCAACAAGAATTCAGATCAGTATACCAAAGAGCTGTCTGCACTTCCATGTTCATTGCTGCATTATTCATTACTCACGATAGCCAAGATATGGAAACAACCTAAGTGTCCACCAATAGATGAATGGATTTTTAAAATGTAGTATGTATGTATGTATGTATGTATCTATCTATCTCATAGAATAATAGTCATCCATTAAAAAACAGAAATTCTGTCATTTTTGACAACATGAGTGACCTAGAGGATATTATACTGAGTTAAATAAGCAAGGCATAGAGAGAGAAATACCTTGTGATCTCACTTATACAAGGGGGATCCCCCCAAAACTGAAATTGTCTTTTGGAGAGCAGGCTCCTTGTAGTACACTTGGAAGCTGTTCCTCTGGATCAAACTGTTAACCAAAGTTTATATCTGGATGTTTTGAGAAGGTTGTGTCACCATTTGCAGAAATGTCCTGAATTGTGGCAAACAGATGATGGGTTCTTCCACCATGACCACGCAGCTGTCTGCGCTGCACTGAGTGTATAGCAGTTTTTGACCAAAAACGGAATGACCCCTGTGCCCCACCCTCCCTATTCACCCGATTTCCCCCTCCCCCCCAGCAACTTTCTTTTGTTTCCCCAGATGAAAAAGTCCTCAAAGGGAAACATTTTGCCGATGTAGAAGAGGTGAAACAAAAAATGGAAGAAGCACTAAAAGGCATTAAACTTGATGAGCTCAAAACTCTTTTGAGCAGTGGAAAAAGTGTCTCGATAGGTGTCATGAATCAAATGGAGAGTACTTTGAAGGTAACTGAAGTTTAAGTATGTAAGAATAAATACACAATGTTTTAAGAAATAAATTCCATTTTTTTGTGGGACAACCCCCTCGTATGTGCAAAAGTCAAGCTCATAGAAGTAGAGAGTAGAATGATGGTTACCAGGGACTGGAGTGAGGGAGGTGGATAGGGAGAGACCAATGGGTACAAAATTACGGTTAGATAGGAAGAAAAAGTTTTGGTGTTCTATTGCACAGTAAGGCAACTATAGTTAATTACAATGTGTTGTATATTTCAAAATAGTTAAAAGAAAGTATTTGTAATGGTCTCACCACAAATAAATGATAACTAACCGGGCACAGTAACTTGCACCTATAATACCAGCACTTTGGGAGGTGAAGGTGAGAGAATTGCCTGAACCCAGGGATTCGAGACCAGCCTGGGCAACTTGGTAAGTTCTCATCTCTACCAAAAAAAAGAAAAAAAAGGTTAGCCAGGCATGGTGGCACACGCCTGTAGTTCCAGCTATTTGGAAGACTGAGGGAAAAGGACTGCCTGAGCTTAGCAGGTCAATGCTGCAGTGGCTGTGAGCGTGTCACTGCATTCCAGTCTGGCCAACAGAGTCAGTCTTTGACTCAAAAAAAAAAAAAAAAAGATAACTATTTGAGGTGATGGGTATGTTAATTACCATTATTGGATTATTCCACAATGTATGCATATATTGAAACATCACATTGTACCATACACACACACACACACACACACACACACACACACACACACACACAAACACACACACACACATACAATTATTATTTGTCACCTAAAAATAGTAAAAGAACACCAAAATTATTCATTTCCCTTAATATAAGATTAATAGTTATTAACATTTTGGCTTTTTTCAGTCTTATTTTTAATAAAACAAATTATTCTATCGTGTAAATGCTAAGTGCACTATTAGAAAGAAAACAAATGCTGAAAAAATACAAACATGGAGATTGTGAAAGACATTTTGGAAAAAACAAACTTTAAGAGGTTGAAGTCACTTTTTTTAATGTCTCAGTTTTAGTAGTGACTCCCTGCTATAAGTGATGAGGATATTAACAGCCACACACCTTCTCTCATCTCACTCTACCTTCCAGTTTTCTTAAAAATTATTTTTAACATAATAGAAATTTTACAACGTACTATGACTATGATTCTCTTTCTCTTAGAACTTTGTAGTTCAAATCTTCACTGTAAAGGAGACTGAGGCTAGTATGATTTCTTCCCTGGGAGCACTGATTGGCTGTGTGTGTGTGTGTGTGTGTGTGTGTGTGTGTGTGTGTGTGTGTGTGTGTGTGTCTTTGCTTGAATACTGTTTCTTTATCCTTCATAGTAGCACTAATTGCATATGGAGAATAGCATAACTAGAATATAAATTGGTATTGACTGCTCTGCATTTGGTTTACTTCAAACACATTGTGCTCTTGCAGTCTGAAATATTTTTCTTCTAGGAAATTTTTCTTGTTTTAAAATGCATTTTTAATATTTGTTTGGTTCTTTATAACCCAGTATTTTTGTTAGATCCTATATACTGATCTTTCTTATTCATTAGTTTCTCTCTAATCTCTTATTCTTTCTTCTGTCTCCTCCTTCTTTTCTTTTCTCTCTCTCTCTTTTTTTGCATTCAGTATTATTATCTTTAGCCGCTATTCTATGAGCATTTTCAGCACAGCTCTTTTTATTTCTTTGCTCTTTTGAATTTATTTTTCTCAATTCAGTTGAAGTCAGTTTCTTTTTTTGCAACTCAGGATCCTGTCAGGAAACAGAATTTACCCTATATGCTTAAATTTTAGAGATATCTTAAAAAGATTGCTGTTGGGTAGGATTGAAGTTAAGAGGAAAAATATCAAAGAATAGTGAGATCCCAGAGACTAATAGTAGCCTGAAACCGCTACCACCCCTAGGACTGTAGGGATCAAAGGGAGGAATTAGTGTTCCTGGAGACTGCTGACAGAGGACATGTGGAGAAGGGGCCCCTCTCTTATGAGCTAGAGTGTGAAGGGTAATATCTACTACCAGACGCATTTAAGGAAACAGGAGAAAATTGGAGAAGAGACATCTAGGGCTCTCTACTTCTACTATCTGATCACCTGCCCAACTGGAGGTCTGAGGGCAAGGGAGCAAGGGTGATGAATCTCAGGCGTCAGCTTCCGATAGACCACAGCATATTAAAGAGGGTCAGAAAATGATGGTGGTAGCAATGATTCTGAGGGATTGGCCAGTGAGAATAGCCAGCAAATATTTGTCAATTGTGTTATGTTTCTGAAGGAACATGAAAATTTTAAGTCTTTAATAGGTCTCAAGTATTTACTCCTTTCCACTGGTGAGTGTGTATGTGTACAGGCACATGTGTGCGTCTGTCAAATTTACATCAGCATTTTCATGAAGCCTTGATCTTTTCTAATTTGAAGGGAAGGTATTTTCTTCAAGCAGGAAAAAGGTGGTGTCCAAAGGAATCTCTCAAACAACACATCCACTTAATGTCCTAAATTCATAACCTCTTTTATTTGAAGGAAGAGAGATGAGCCCAAGAATTTTACAGTCAGGGCGCAATACTATCCATCCTTAATTGTCTTTTTCTCACATTGACAAACTTCCTTTTCATCTCAGACTGGTTTAATCAACTCATTTTTTAAAACTAGAATTTATGTTTTATATAAATTCATCTACAACTTGACGCAATAGTGAGGTATTTCCATCTTATTTTTAAGCTATAATTTCTTCTAAGTTAGGTTCTTCAACTTGCATTAAACATTTGTGTTTTTTTGCGATGTTGTTTATTTTCATCTTGATTGTGCCCAGGTAAGTCTTCACTGGTGAAATCTTGGTGCATTCTTTCTACCATGTAAAAAGTATTTGTCTTCTTCTCAGCTACAGCATGAGCTGACTACTTTTCATCATATCCACTTTTCTAGAGCCTGAAAGAATGGTAGTGGCAAGAGGCCGGCTCAACTGGGGGCAATGTATGCAATCTTCATCTTTCTTAGAGTGCCTGGTCTCTGTCCTGCTTTGTGAGGGTTTTTCGCAGCCTGGCACCAAATTTCTGTGTTCCAGTCCCACGGAGACAGATTTCCAGCTTTGTGTTTGGCAATCATTGTTAATGAATATTGGAATAAAGAATAGGTCAAGCACCAAGGAATTAGATAAGTTGACTTTTCTCTGTGAAATCAGAAGATATGAGATCTAGATAGACTAGAGTTTGAGAAGATATGTCTTACTTGGCTCTCTTTAGATCTATTATCTATAACCAGTGACTACATAATTCCATTCTGGTATTGGCTTTATAAATCAGAAAGAAAGAATGGCAACCAAGAAGTTGGGAAAACCCATGTGCATCACACTGGAAACAAAAACTTAAATAAAGGAGTTAGGCAAGGATACTTCTAAGTAGTATAACAAGAAATGAGTCAGTGAAAGGAGCTAAGAAATAGCTGGCTTACACACTTGAGATACCAGTTAGGTTGGCCATTGTCACTAACTCAAAAAGCAACAGATGCTGGAGGGGATGTGGGAAAAAGAGAACACTTCTATACTGTTGATGGGAGTGTAAACTAGTACAACTTCTGTGGAAAATAGTATGACCTTCCTAAAAAATCTAAAAATCAATGTTCCATATGACCCTGCAATCTCCTTTCTGGGAATATACCTGGGGGAACTCAAATCATTCTACAAAAAAGACATTTGCACATGCATGTTTATTGCAGCATTATTCACAATAGCAAAAACACGGAACCAACTGTGCTGTCCATTGAAAGTGAACTGGATAGAAAAAAAATGTGGTACAGATACACAATGGCAAAGTGGGGCCCAAAAGGAGGCCCAACTTTAAACTTTACCTGTATAATGATCACTTATATAACTAATCCTGAATTGTACCCCACGTGTTAAATATAAAATTGTACCCCACATGTTTAAAATAAAATAAACAAAACTTTGGCAAAGCAAAAAAAAAAAAAAAAAGCTTGTTTAATTCCTTTTACATTTCCCAGAACTCCAGAAGAAGATCCACCAAAAAAATAATAATAATAGTAATAAGCTATGCAATTTCTTCATTGTGACTTGATCATGCTTGTTATTTTGTTCCCCTTAAAAAGTTCTTAGAAAATATTATGGGATTTTTGTGTAAAGTGTATATATTTTTTCTTCCTAGCAGTTTCCTTGACGTGTATACCTGAAATTTTGCTGAAACTATGAGGAAAGAGACAATTGGTCAGGGGCAGGGACGTTGAAGGCGGTGGCAGGAAGGGATAGAATTATTAACTATAAGCCTAGCACTACTGGTGGCCAACTTTGCTACTATGTTGGAGAGAATCTGCCCAGAGAAAAGCAGAGGTAGAGTTAGGAAGTCAAATATTTGAGGACATAATTTGAGGCTATGATCAAGCAAGAGAGCACGCAGTTCATGGTTCCAAAGATCTTTCAGTCTCCTGGTACCTCTTGCCCCTGCCATTCTCTTAGACTATACAAAGTGAATATGATGAAAAGTAGTCCGCCTACTACCTGTAGCTGAGAAGAAAATAAATCCTTCTCATATGGTAGAAAGAATGCGCCAGTACTCTATCAATGAAGGATTACCTGGGCATGATCAAGATGAAAATAAATAACATGGCACCAGCACCATGTCTGAAGTTCATGCTTGAACTTCCCAGTTTGCAAGCCAGACACGTATTTGTTTGTTCCAACCAGTTTGGGTAGGGTTTCTGTTACTGAAAGCGTTTCCTCATTAATATATTTTGTTTCCTAGGGGTCAGTGGGGAGGGGAATAGCTGGCCTGAACTTTGGAAAAGAGGACCCTGTTGGAGTGAATGAGTGGAGTCAACAAAGAAAGGAAGTACTTAGCAACTGTGTTAAGAAAACACAATGAAGCAAAGAATAACAATAAAACAGATGAATAACTTCAGTTCCCAAATGAGCCTTCTTGAAAGTAGGGCAATCTAAAATTATGACATTTATTATCCCAGGTGATTTGTCTGATTTGCCTAGTCAGATGATTATCCTTTTCCTCAATTCTTTGTGTTTCCTCAACAAATTTCTCCATCAGGTTAGATACATGTTAGGGGATTTCCTGATTGGTGGGAGCATTAGGAAGTGAGGATGGGGTGTTATTATTACTGCTTTTGTTTGTGTTTTTCATTGTCCTAGGAGACTAAAGTATCTTTGGAATCATGGACTGTGTCCTCTCTTCCTTGTTCATCACAGAATTTCCAGTGCTTGAGACAGTATTAGACAACTAGGGGATTTAATATATGTTTATGGCAGAAACCGTTAACTTTACCTCACGGTCCAAATCAGTTCTAATGTAAGCCTCTTGCTCAGAGAAATAGCACAAAGGGGGAGGACTCAGAAAGGCAGGGAACTAAGTATTAGCTTATGGCTTAGAGATCCTATTAGGCACTTTACATATTCTGACATTACTAAAAAAATTGTCTCCAGGGTGAAAAATGTTGCAATGTGTCATACATTTGTTTTGTATCAAAATTTAAAATTGTGCTGTTTTTGTGAATGATGAGTGGCCTATTCTATAGCTACAAATTTTGGTTTTCAAACCATCACTCTGTGACTGACAGTATTTTGCCTTTTAAAATTCTAAATAATAATGTATTGTGTATATGCCATGAAAATGTAAACTTTGGAAGTCAGAAGAAAAACATTACTTCATTATTTTTCTTAGTGGAAACTTGTAAAGCATCTTTCAAACACTGTCATAAAGATCCCAAATACAGTTCAGGATTTGCTTATCTGATTGTTTGACTTAATGAAATCTTATGGAGCCAGCTGATCAGCTGTTCAAAATTAGACAGTAGGTTGGGAAAACATGACATCATCATCTGAGACAGTCTTAGACAAAGTTATAAAACAGGTAAATTTGGTCTTTAAAAAATGTCATCTTCTTTTTGTAACCTGATCCCAGGTATTATTATTCTCTTCTTCCTTCCAAGACCTATCCAAGAAAATAAGCATACTAATCTGGCTATATCCCCTTTTATTTAAAGTGTTTGATGCCCTTTGACTCCTTACAAGATAAAAATCCAACTTCATTAGCATGATAAACAGATTTTGTTTTTGTGATCTGGAGCCTTCTTATCTTAGAAATTTGCTAATTGCTTCAGTTCTGAGTTCACTGTTTCTTTTGTCTTACACTATTAAGGGTCAAGGAGGTCTTCTAAATAGTACATTTTTCATCCAAGTTCTGAACCAATTGAAAATAAGACAAAAGTGTAAGGCATATGGGGACCAAAATATTACCTTTATTACCAACAGAGTTGATATTAGAAAAATTGCCCATTGGTGGACAAGTGGGCTTCCTAGTATCATTTCTTAGAATTAGATGGTTACCTAACCAACTCAAAGCAGTATCGGATTAAAGCAGGCCCTCCTTTTCCTCCAGTCGGTCTCAACGTGCCCAGATAGTACCCTATGGAGAAGCAAAAGCATAAGGGACTTTCCTGCAGGCAACCTGGCTACCAAGCAGAAGGGAAGAGGAAAGGGCTTCTCTTGTCTCCTTTCAAATTTTTCAATTGTGTTAAGTCACTCTTCCTCAGAGGAGGAATGAGTGAGCTTGGGAGTGAGGTGGGATGAGGAAGGCCAGTACTGTGATGCCAGTAGAAGACCCTCCATGTGGAGGAGAACATAGGGAGTGGAGAAGAAGCATCGCTCCAGTAAGATGGACTGAACTTCCAACTTCACTTTTTCATTGCCAAAGCACGGAGTTCTTTTAGTGAGAATTTATTTTTAGACTCTTTATTGGTAGACCCTTTATTGCTATATGTCTGAAAACATCTTTGTTTTTCTCTCACTTTTGAAAGATTATCTAGTCTGATGACTTTCAGAAAAGAGTCTCAGAAGTTCCATAGATCTTCCTCTGTGGCTACTGTGGTGGGAGAGGGAGGGGAAAGTTTAAAGCTGCTGGGAATTCAGTTCCTATATCTAGCTATAGCTGTTCTCTCTTTATTTATTTTTTTAGTATATATTGGGTTTCTGTGTTATATTGTTTACAACAAAGGATTTTATCAGTATATAAAGTTTTTAAATTCATTTAATTATTATTTTTTCTTTATTTCAGTGACTTTAGAGAGTACAAATAGTTTTTGGTTACATAGTTGCATTGTATAGTGGTGAAGAAGTCTGGACTTTAAGTGTACTCACCTCTCTCATCAGTAGATAAAGTTTGAAATATGGTATTGTCATCTAATCCTTCTTACAATAACAATAACAAACACATAAATAGCATTTATTATGTGCCAGAAACATTCTTGAGTGATGTTGTGGGTGTATATGTTTGTGTATACACACATGGTAATTTAATTCTCAAGACAATTTTGAAATAGTTATAATGATATTCCCTTTTAATAGATGAAGAAACTGAGGCACAGAGAACTTAAATACCTTTTCTGAAGTTATGTAGTAAGAAGGAGCTGCAGCTGGAATTTTGACCCCAGTTTTCTGAATTCAAATAAACAATTGCACCATTGTGAGTTCTAGAAAGTTAGAATGAATTCCACATCTAGATAGTGGAAGGGGGTAAAAAAGAATCTAGATTTCCTCACTTTTTTTGCTAGACTTTTTCAATCACACCACACCAGTTTTCAGGGTGACTGCTGACTCTATTTAATTGGGATGACTCCAGACCCAGATGTTTATTTATTTATTTATTTACTTATTTTGAGTTGGAGTCTCACTCTGTCATCTAGGCTGGAGTGCAGTGGCACACTCACAGCCTCCCCAGAGTCGACCTGCTGGGCTCCAGTGATCCTTCTGCCTCAGCCTTCCAAGTAGGCAGAACTACAGGTGTGTACTACCACTCCCAGCTAAATTTCAGTTCATGGTAGAGACAAGGTCTTGCCAAGTTTTCGGGGCTGGTCTTGAACCCACGGGCTCAGGCAATTCACTGGCCTCAGCATCCCAAGGTGTGGGATTACAGGCTGAGCCACCAAGTCTGGCTGACTCAAATATTTAACATCCTTCTTGATTTTACCTGCTGAATGGCTCACATGCATACTAGACTTTGGAAGTCCCAAACAGAAGAAGTGATTTCACACCCTGCAAACCTGCTTGCCCTACTCCCATCTTCTTTCAGTAGGTGGCATCATCATTTTGTCAGTTGCTCAAGCCAGAAATTTGTTCGTCATCTTTACTTCCCGCCTGTCTTCACCTCCCACCTCCAACCTGGCAAGTCTTTTTGATATCTACCTCAAAATACAGCTGGAATCTATATAAGTGCACCACCCTAAGAAGAACAAGCCAGTAACTATTACCATCATATTGTTTCCATCACCCCAAAACAGAATGAGGTTCTTCTATATACATCATATGTCTTTCCAAAGGTTTATGCTCAATACATTCAACAATACCCTATCCAACCATTTTTCTGGTTTTGTAACCTTGTGGTGTGGGAAAGAAATTAAAAATCATAAACACCTCAAAATTTGTGCTGAAAACTACATTTCCACACATTTTTTCAAAATGCATAAGAAATTATAAATATACATATACCAGAAGCGTCTTATCCTCAATTTATTTGGTGCTTGATCTAATTTCTAATTCACATGGTTGCAAAGTTGTTATAGCAAAGGAAGCTATCCAGGCAATTTTTTATGGAAATTTACCACAAAAACCTTTTACTATCTGTTTCAGTATTTAACTTTTCAAGATTTGATATCAAAATATATACTTGGGAAAGTTTAATTTCTAACAAAGTACTTAAGCTGTATTGAACTTGTTTAGTTTAGACATATTTTAATCTTCTTGTTATTATATTGGCATGTTACAATTAATGGCCTATTTGAAATTCCATTAAATCTTCTATTATCAGAGGCTCATAACTGCAGCATAAAAATTTTTCTTCAGACTGAAACTTGTTATACAAAGACTGAGGCCTTGAACCAATTAAAAATATTAGTCATTAAATAGTTTGTCTTTGAATGCAGACTTGTCATTTTCATTAATTTTTGGACTAAGCTGTTTAGCTAGGTCTATACTATGCTAATGTTCTAAAAATTGTTTTTGAAATGTTCATGGAAAAAGTCATGAGAGATACAGGGAAAAATACTTTCTCATTTTGGACTGGGGAGTGATTTGTCTTTTTATGCCCTCTTAAGTCCAGTATCTGCCAGTCCTGCATCCCTCTGTGTTACCCTCATCATCATATAAACCTCAATTCCTCTTCCAAGGTTGGGGAGGAGCTATTACCTGTCTGTGCAGGGTCAATAGGCAACCTTAATCAGATTTTTAATGAATCTTCTTGTTTTCAGTTACATTCATCTCCCATTTTCAGAGGCACTAAGTACCTCCAGTTTCCGAACTTCCTTCAGGTTCTGCAATGAAAACAAAGTTGTTTCTTGGTTAGACAAATGAAATGGTGAAGCACATAGCTACTTGAGTTTACATCTTGACTATACCATTCACTGGTCTTTTAATCTTAGATCACTGACTCAACTTCTTTGAGTCTCAGTCTCCTCATCTACAACATAGGAATAATAAACTAAACTGTCATGGGCTATTGAGAAGATTAAGTGAGTTAATGAGAGTGAGGTTTAAAAGGTAAAAATGGAATGGATCAGGCAGAACATAACAGACCATTTTTAAAATTTATTGTTTTATTTTAAAGATGTGGGGTACAATTCAGGGTTAGGTATACAGATGTTCATTATGCAGGTACCCTTGTTAATGCAGTGTGCCCCCCCCATCCCCAGGCAGATTCCCACTACTGCCAATCCTGCTTCTCCATCCCCCTCCCGGTAGTTTTCCACTACTGCCAATCATTCTCTTAAAGTATTATGATAATTGTTCAAGGTCCGCTTATGAGTGAGAACATGTAATACTCAGTTCTTTGTCTCTGTGAAAGATCACTCAGCATTATAGACTCTAAATCCATCAAGGTTGCTGTGAAGTTCATGATTTTCATAACAGACCATTTTAAGGACTTGGCTTTTACTGCAAAATGGAGAGCCGTTGCAAGGTTTTGAGTGGAACAGTGATATGATCAAATTTTTAAAAAAGAAAATAATAGAGGTTTCTACCATTAGAATTTTCTGACAGATTATATGATAGAAAAAGAGTCAATGTTGATTTCAAAAGTTCTAGTCTTTAGCAAGGATGAAGTTTCCATAAATTGAGTAGGAAAGACTGTGTATAGAGTAGGTTTGGAGTGGGGGGAAGCAGAAGTTGTGTTTGGTTGTCTCTTGACATCCAAATAAGGCATTGTAGAGAAAGAGTTATGTGCAGAAATTAGAAATTTGAGAGTCTTTGCCAGAGATTGTGTTTAAAGTCATGAGAAAGGATGGGATCAACAATGGAGTCAGTATAAAGAGAACTGAACCCTGGCACACACTAATACCAAGAGCTCAGCATAAAAAAGAGGATTGAGACTGAGAAGGAGTGCTAAATGAGGTATAAGGAAACCAAGAAAGTTGTTCTGGGTGGCAAGTGAAGAAAGCACACTGAAGAGTAGTAAGGAATGAACTGTGTTTAATGTGGCTAATAAGTCAAGTATGTGAATTGACTACTGAATTTAGCACAGTGGTAGTCATTGAAGATCTTGACGGGAGTGATTTTCATGAAGGATTTGGGGAAAAAATAAGGTGGTTTTAAAAGATAACAGAAGAAGAGGAATTGGAGACAGCGAGGTAGATAATGCTAAAGCATTTTTCTGAAAAGAGAATACAAGGAATAGAGTAGTAGCTTGCAGGGATCAGGGGTCCAGAAATAATCACTTATTTGCATGCTATAGGAATCAACTCACATGGATAGAATTTGAGAACACTACACAGTCTACTTTTTGATGCAGAAATTTTACTTGTACAGAAGATCCTCAGATAAAATAATTTTGATCAAAGTATTTTTGTGTAACATCATTGTTGATTCCCAGCTGGAACTACTGTCTGTATGGAGTTTGCATGTTCTTTCCGTGTCTGTGTGGATTTTCTCTATGTACTCCAGTTTCCTCCCACATCCAAAAGCAGTAGGTTAAGACCAACCTGGCTACACAATGAGGCCCCCAATTCTACAAGAAAAGAAAAGGAAAAAAAAAAGCCTGGGTGTGGTGGCACACACTTGTAGTCCTCACTACTTGAGTAGTTGAGACAGAAGGATGACTTGAGACCAGGAGTTTGAGGCTACAGTGAGCTATGATTGTGCCAGTACATCCCAGCCTGGGTAACGGAGTGAGATCTTAAGAAAGAAAAGGAGCCGGGCTCGGTGGTTCAGCCTGTAATCCCACGCCTTTGGGAGGCTGAGGTGAGTGGATTGCCTGAGCCCGTGGGTTCGAGACCCATCTGGGCAGCGAGATTATCTCTCTCAATAAATTATCTCTACAATAAATCAAAATTATCTCTACAATAAATCAAAAAATCAGCCGGGCGTGGAGGTGCATGCCTGTAATTCCAGCTACTTGGAAGGCTGAGGCAGAAGGATCACCGGAGCCCAGCAGGTCGAGGCTACAGTGGCCGGGAGCGGCCACTGCACTCCAGTCTGGGTGACAGAGTGAGACTCCAACTAAAAAAAAATTTTAAAAAAAGAAATAAAAGGAAGGGCCAGGTGCAGTGGTTCACTCCTATAATCCTGGCACTTTGGGAGGCTGAGGTGAGAGGATTGCCTGAGCCCACAGGTTTGAGACCAGCCTGAGCAACATGGCAAGACCTCATCTCTAGAATAAATAAAATAATTAGCCAGGTATGGTGGCACATGCCTGTGTTTCCAGCTACTTGGAAGACTCTGGTGGAAGGATAACCTGAGCCCAGTAGGTCGAGGCTGTGGTGGCCATGAGCGTGCCACTGTGCACCAGCCTGGGCAATAGAGGGAGACTTTGACTCAAAAAAAGAAAAGGAAGGAAGGAAGGAAAGAAGGGAGGGAGAGGGGAAAAGAAGGGAAGTTGGAGGAAGGAGGAAGGGAGGAGGGGGAGGTAAGGAAAGGGGAGGAGGGAGGGAGGGAGGATAAAAAGAAAGGAAGGAAGAAAGAGAAGAAGGAAAAAAGAGTTAGAAAAACATTGACAGAACATTGAAAATATTAAAGAGAAAGGGAAGCAGTATTCATTTATTTCTCAAAGGTCAGAATTAGGAACAACATGTAGAAGGAGGGATATTATGGTTGGATATAAAATGAAATATGTCACAAATTGAATAAGTTTACTAATTGTCAAGTAATGACCAATTTTCAGAGATAAAATTTAGGCAGCACCATCAGGAATGTTATATTGGGTACTTTTACTTGAAAATAATATGTTAGACTTGGTTGTCTATAAGATCATTTATGGATCTAAAATGTAATGAGTCTATCAAATTTTTATAAATATAAGTGATTAACGCTGGTCAGAATTTTGATTTATTTGCGCTTAAGTGGGTCACTTGTCTTCTTCAGGCCTCAGTTTTGGGCTTCATTTGCAAAATGATGAGGCCACTGTCAATTACCTCTAGAGGTTTTTTAGCTCTAAGGTACTTTAGTTAAATAATAAAAGTCACTTAAAAAACTGTTTTCTGACTTGTTTTCAGTTTTTGTTTGGAGCTAGATATGTGGAGAATTCTGGGCTACATGTAGTCTTTAATACTTTTAGTTTTCATTTAACTTTAAAGATTAAAAATTACATAAATTACATTTGAAGGAAACTTCAAGCTGCAGGCAAGCAGAGAAACCTCAGCAAATAAAAACTATTTTGCAGAGAGAATAATGTGCAAAATAGGTAAAATCAAACATTTACTCTTGATTCTGAAACCTAAATTACTGGAAATTTGCAAACAGTTATTGCTATTTGCAACCTTAGGATGTCAACTCTGATTCTAGACTGAGGGCTTGTTCCGTAGTGCCTGGGATAATTATTGAGAAAAGGACAATTCTTCCTAGCATGTAATTATATGAATATATATTTTTTTCAGTGCTCTTTCTCTTTTTCTACTCTTATTTTACTGTGTAATTTATTTTTACTTTTTTTAAACCAACAATTATTTGAGTATATATTATGTGCTTAGTGTAACTGATGAAGGACAGAGACAAAGAAATAAAAGAAGTATAGGATTTTTAGATTATTTGAGGAAGGAAGAGTGGAAATAAAGGACGATATACCATGCTTTTGCAGTGACCTTGACATTGTATTAAGTACTGAAAAAACTTAGATTGATGACTTTAAAGAGGCTATACATACATAGTACTGGTAGACATTACTCATTTAATCGCACCAACCTTGTAAGATACCTATCACATCTATATTTTTATATTAGAAGTTAAGAAATTTGTTTATGTGAGTCTGAATCTAAAGTCATATTTCTTTTTACTACAATGTGCTGCCTTACAGGAATAATAGAATACAATGAGATCAAGTGCATTATGGGGTGGGATAATCTATATTTATAACAGATGTGTGAAAGAAGGATAAGATCACAAGTGGTCAAGAAGATGGGTGAGATCTTCATGAAGTAGGGACTTGAGTCATTTTTTCATTCATTCTTTAATGAAATATTTATTAAGAATTTTAGGCCAGGTGCAGTGGCTCAGTTTATAATCCCAGCAGTTTGGGAGGTTGAGGTGAGAGGATTGCCTGAGCCTGGGGGTTTGAGACCAGCCTGGGCAACTTGGTGAGACCTCATCTCTACAATAAATCACAAAAATAACTGGCTGGGCATGGTGGCTTGCGTCTGTAGTTCCAGCTGCTTCGAAGGCTGAGGTAGAAGGAGCACTTAAGCCCAGCAGTTTGAGGCAGCAGTGGCCATGAGCGTGCCACTGCACTCCAGTCTGTGACAAGAGTGACACTCCAACTCAAAAAAAAAAAAAAAAAAAGATTTCTATACTAAACACAGTGTATAGACCTGGCTTAGCTACTGGTGACACAAATTTTTTTTAAAAAGATTGATGATTACAGAAAAAATTATAACAAAAACTGTGAAATATATTATGTAGTGGCAATAGCCCCTTATTTCATAATATTTTTATTTTCCCAAGTTCTACTGACAAAAGTTAATTTCAAATTTTTGATTTAAGATGAGTCCCTAAGATCTTACCAAAAAAGTCAAAAAAATTCCTGCTTTATATTTGGTTTCCACTTAAAATTAGCATTTAGCACAACATTTCCCAAATATAGCTGAGCAAAGAAATCACTTGGGGCATGTCTTGAAACTGGGGATTCCAGAAAAGTCTGGGAATCTATATGTTTAACAATGTCTCCAGGTTATTTTTATCATGAGCAAGTTTGAGAATCACTATTTTAGCCCAGAGCCATTTGAAATTCAGCCTTGGATTTCTTGATAATCAACTCAGGCTTGCACAAACCAAACTAGTTTGACACACAGCTGGAAATGTCAGTGAGATCACCAGGCCAGATGGACTTGAAATTGCCCTTAAGTTTTGATGGAAAAACAGCATTCCAAACCAGATTTATGTGAACAAAATTAACATAATTAATATTTAATCCTATTATTGAAAAAAAAAACCAACTGAACTCAAATTTGTGCAATTTCTAAATTCCTAAGACTGAGCTTTGAGGCAAGATAATCAGATGGGGTAGGTAAAAAGATAGTGGCAGTTTCATTTATTTTAATTTTATGCACAGATATTTGATGCAAATCAAATATGGAAGAGAGATGGGATCTGGATTCTAGGAGAAAATTATTGTCTTGTTTTCAGTTGTAAAGGAGTTTAGGAGTTAAATAAAAGAGGGGTGAACAAAAATTTTAGTGAAAAAGTTTTTAGATGATGGAGGAGGTAAGTATAAAGTCTATGTGTTATGTATAATATGCTTGATATTTCTTAATGGTAATTATGGTAAGTTTTTTCCCAAACCAGAGCTTTTTCCTATTACTCTTTGATGAAGTCACCGATTGCTGGTTTGTGATACAGGGAAGAAAAGATACTTTGGCTTTCTAGTTCTTAACAGTGGAAACTAATGTAATATAGCCCAGATATTTAATTAACAGGTTTCAGTGTGTGCTGGTACTACAATTCACTTGCTTTGTGATACAACAATTTACTTAACCACTCAACTCTTCATCTTTAATTTCTGTCAAAGGAACATAACACACATTCTCTGTATCATATAGATTATTATGAGACTTGAATGTGATAATGAGGGTATAAATACAAAGTTATTAAACTCATGTGATAATACATTCTACATATTTTGTTTTAAAATGGTCTGAAAATCATTATTCTAAACTATTTTAAAGGACTATTTGGTCTGGGAACCTAATACAGGGAAGGGAAAGGCACCAGTAAATTCTTGAGATCCTACCAGTACCCAGCTTCTCTCAGTGACTCAGTAATTGTCCACCTTATCCCCAAAAATCATTTCAACATCAAAGAATAAACAGTGGTGTGGGAGCCACTCTCGTAAACCTTCCCAGTCCCTGCTTGGCTTGTTCAGCAGCTTAGCAGAGGCTATCCTATCTGCTGCTGTCCATTTTCACCCCTTTTGTGGGCCTGTAACTCAGACTGTGGCATGTGTTCCTTCTTAATTTAAATGCTATTACTCATTTCGAATGCCAAATGGAAAAATGCTGGCAATGCAAAGGTTAATAGAAGCGCTGACACAACCCTAATTGCAGCTGCACAAACATATCCCATAATTGTAGCTAGTACTTATCTTGGTTTCTCCTACTCCTTCAACCCATTGAGATCTGCCTCAAGCTAAAGATGAAAAGGGGGCCTCTGGAGTCGCTTGATCGAGCAGGGTCTGATAGAGTTATCAGGCTTTTGCAGATTGATTGCCTGCCACTGTTGAATATACTGTCATAATCAGTGTTTAGACAAAACAACTGGATTTATGCGGGGACCACCAACCCCTCCCCACCTAACACTACTGGTACCTGGTCATTCCAGTGACTGGGAGGGACAGATGAAACTGAATGGGATAAAGTTGCCAGGCTGAACTAGATGTCAGATGCTCCCTGAACACTTCCTATTAGGTCATTATTTATTCTCATTTGAATATATGTTTATTTTCAAACTTAGGAAGGCATTGGAAACGTGCCCAACTCATCTATGGCAACTGACTGCAGCTTTTAAAACCCAAACATGCTGATGCTTGTTGAGTGTAATTGGCCATGCTACGCAGTGATGGCTTTGGGAGGGAGGGTGGAGATGCTAATTTTGCAACTTTGGAAATCTTAAGTCAGCTAATTTAATGAGGACCCAGACTCCTAATTGCCAAAAAAGACTCTCATGAAGTTAACCATCACCACTGTGCTTCCATAATGCTAACACAACTTACCTAAATTGGATACCTTGTGGTGCCAATTAGGTCAACGTTGTTGGATTAATGTGTGCAGGTGGAAAGGTTGACTCTGGCTGTCTGTATTTTAGTTTTCAAAGTCTATGTGTATTTGGTTCTGCTTAAAGATTTCCTAAAGGTACATGTATAGGGGGGAGCCCAAGAAAACCTGGAATTCATTTTTGAAGGGCAGGGCCCTTATAATACAAGCTTTCTGTACTACGTAAGTGTTTTGGGAACCCATCGGCATCAGTGTACCAGCTAGTGTTGTTGTGAGAAACTCTCTTAAGCTTCAGTGATGTTTTTAAGTTTCTTTCTTTTCTTTCTTTCTTTCTTCTTCTTCTTCTCTACATTTTGGTGAAATTTTTTTAATTTAAAAGAAAAAGGAAAAATTTTATTGTTATCCAGGCAAGAAACTGGTTATTTTCTTTTCTTATATATTTTCTTATTTTAAAGATATAAAGTACAATTCAGGGTTAGGTAAGTGGAGATTCTTTCTTTTTAAAAAAAATTTTATGTATGTATGTATGTATGTATTTATTTATTTGAGTTGGAGTTTCACTCTGTCGCCCAGACCCGGCCACTGCAGCCTCGACCTGCTGGGTTCCGGTGATCCTTCCACCTCAGCTTCCAAGTATCTGGAACTACAGGCACGCGCTACCACGCCCGGCTAATTTTTTGATTTATTGTAGAGGCGAGGTCTCGCCAAGTTGCCCAGGTGGGTCTCAAACCCGCGGGCTCAGGCAAAAATTTATTTTAAAGATGATGCAAGGTACAATTCAGGGTTAGGTATACAAATAGTCATTATACAGGTAAAGTTTGGGCCTCACTTTGGTCCCCACTTCACCTAGTTTGAGATCAGGTACCCTTATTGATGAAGGGTGCCACTCCTCCCTCTCCTGGCAGTTTCCCACTACTGCCATTTCCTTTCTTGTAGTATTATGATAATTGTTCAGGGTCTGCTTATGAGTGAGGACATGCGGTACTCAGTTCTTTGTTTCTGTGATAGATCACTCAGTATTACAGACTCTAAATCCATCCAAGTTGCTGCGAAGTTCCTAATTTTGTCCTTTATGGCTGCATAATACTCCATTGTGTATATGTATCACATTTTTTTATCCAGTCTACTTCCAATGGACAGCATAGTTGGTTCCCTGCTTTGGCTATTGTGAATAGTGCTGCAATAAACACGCATGCACAGGGAAAACTGGCTGACCACATGCAGAAGATTAAAACAAGACCCTAACCTATTGCCATACACAAAAATCAACTCTATATGGATCAAAGCCCTAAATATAAAACTGCAAACCATAAGAACCTTAGAAAATGCAGGAGACACTCTTATGGAAATTGAAGTGGCAACCAATTCCTGACCAAAACCCCAAGTGCCCATGCCATAAGAGATAAGATAGACAAGTGGGACCTCATCAAACTGACAAGCTTCTGCAAAGCAAAAGAAACCATCAAGAGAGCGGGCAGATAGCCCACAGAATTGGAAAAAATATTTGCCAACTGCATATCTAACAAAGACCTAACACCTAGGATCTACAAGAAGCTCAAACATGCTGAATAGGAAAAAGACAAACAGCCCTATTAAAAAGTGGGCAAAAGATATGAATAGACACTTCTCAAAAGAAGACTTACAAGCAGCCAACAAATATATGAAAAAATGCTCAGCCTCACTAGTCATCAAAGAAATGCAAATTAAAACCACACTGAGATACCACCTCACTCCAGTCAGGATGACTATCATCAATAACTCAAAAAACAACAGATGCTGGAGACGAGAAAAAGGAAAACTTCTACACTGTTGGTGGGAGTGTAAACTAGTACATCCTCTGTGGAAAACAGTGCAGCAATTCCTAAAAGATCTAAAAATTGACCTCATATATGATCAAACAATCTCTTCTGGGAATATACCCAGAGGAACTCAAAATCATTCTATAAAAAAGAGATTCTTTCAATGTGTTTACCCATTTCATGACAGGTGATTTATGAGCACGCCTGCCCACATAGCACTGAGTGTTCAGCAACCTTTGTGCTTCACCTTTCCTATTCACCTGATCTCACCCCACGTGACTTTTTTTTGTTGTCTTGAATGAAAAAAATCCTCAAAAGGACGTTTTACAGACGTAGAAGAGGTGAAACAAAAAAACCACAGGGCCAGGCATGGTGGCTCAGCATGTAATCTCAGCACTTTGGGAGGCTGAGACAAGAGGATTGCCTGAGCCTGGGAATTTGAGAACAGCCTGGGCAACTTGGTGAGACCTCGTCTCTACAACAAATCACAAAAACTAGCCAGTGTGGTGGCATGTGTCTGTAGTCCCAGCTACTTGGAAGGCTGAGGCTGAAGGATTGCCCGAACCCAGCAGGTCGAGGCTGCGGTGGCCATGAGCATGCCACTGCACTCCAGCCTAGGCAACAAAGAGAGAGACTCCAACTCAAAACAAAACAAAACAAAACAAAAACAAAAAACAAAAAAATGGTAAAAGCACTAACAAGCAGCAAAATGAATGAGTTAAAAAACTGTTTTAAGCAATGAAAAAAGCTTCTCAATAGTTGTTTTGCATCAAATGGAGAAGACTTTGATGATGACAAGTTCAAGCATGTAAGAGTAAATATACAATTTTTTTCTAAATAAATTCTGTTTGGTTTTTTTTTGGTCACCCCTCATATGTGAAATTATTTATATTCTCTGTCTCTTTCTATTTGTTGATTTGGTTTGCCTAGGCTAATTATAGGCTACCTTATGGCACTACTATGTGTATGATTGGAGCTATCTGTACTCAATAGTTTAACCCTGATCCTGGGTAGATCATTAAGCTAACATTTCTCAGAGGAAACTATGTACATAGAAAGATACTTCTGCCACTTTGTATTGATTTCAAAGATCTTTGTTAGCTTTTACAGACCAATGTCTAGTGCACAGGCTTGCTTTTGACACCTCAAGTCACCCATTGGAGAACTTTTACTTCCTTTCCTAGGAGAATCCTATACACTTATGATCCACCTTTCTCTTTCATTCAATCTGATAATTTATTCACACTGTTGATTTAGCAATTTACCAATTTTCAGTAGCATTTAATTAAAAAAGGATACCATGGGGAGGGACTAGCTATCCTTAACACAAGAGAATGAGTCACTAAAAATGACAGAACTCCTTTGACTGTTGGCAATAATACTTTCAGAGAAAGGGTTCTCTGCAGTTATCATCACTCCTATAACGAACTTTGGTAAAAAGACCCAGGCTCTGGACTGTGAGTGTGATAACCTGAGTCATGGTAATGAGTGGGTATGTAAGTGTATCAGTCTGTGTCCTGGGGGAGATGAAACACAGCAGAGGAAATACCTACTGAAAAGTAAAGGGGCCCTACAAAACACATTGAGGAATTACATAAAGGGAAGCAGCACTCTGAATAAATAAATATGTGTACAAATGACAAACCTGGAACTCAGTTGTAGTAGTCTCACGTGGTGAATGATATTAATAATACTAGTAATGATAAGCCAGCATTTATTAAGCATCTACTATGTGTGGAAACTACTCAGTACTTTATTGCGTTATTTCATAAAATTCTTGCAACTACTCTATGAAGTAGATGTAGTTCTTATTTTTATTTTAGCTGATAAAACTGAGCCATAGGAAGGTGATTCTAATGCCAAAACTTGGGTTCTTAACCAATGTGCTATGCTACTTCCTACAAAGCCAGTTCAGAGTTTTCTTTCCTTTTTTTTTAATCTTAGAGAATTTTATAGGTCTGCTCAAGTGAATAAAGGGAAAATGACTAATTAGGACACAAATTACATGTATCCAAACTATGAATACATGAACTATTGCACCTCTTTTAAACATCTACTCATTATCAGGACCAGACCAGATAAAGAGAAAAAAGTCATTTTTAAGACCCATAAAGAACAATTTTAGAGGAAGCATCAATGAAATGAATGATATGGCTCTTCTCAGAAAGTCCTTCCTGATTTCTGTATTTTCAGAACAAAACGCATTATTTGTTTTTTACTTTATCAGAAAAAGTATTTATTTGCTTCTTTGGATTTTACGTGTAAACTGATTTTTAAGAATCTTGAACATTCTGAAATTTTGAGACTCTCCTCGGAACTGGCTTCATCTTTTGTTGAATTTCAACTCTAGCACAGGGCTGGCCCTTTAAGAGAGTGGAAAGTCATTGACTCTCCAACAATAGAGTGAGAGATTGAGGTTGGATGCCTAGATTTAATTTCCAGCTCTGCTTTTCCTGTCTGTGTGGGACCCTGGACAAATGAAATCACAGAAACTCTCTAAAACAGTGCTTCTTATACTGTAGGACACACCATAATCACCCAGTCTTCTTTCTGAAACACAAAGTGCAGGGCTCCACCCCAGAGTCTCTGAATTAACAGATCTGAAATGGACCCAAGAATCTGCCTAACAAGCTTCCAGTGATGCTAATGCTACCAATCCAGGGCCATACTTTGAGACGCACCATTCAGAATAGCAGTGTTTTCATCTTTAAAACGGGGATAACAGTATCTACCTCACTGGTAATGTTTGGAGACAGATCGTTAAGCTGGCTTTCTCACCTGTGCTTGTATACCCTACACTATAACTACCAGTTTAGTGCTTAAAGTCCACTATTAAAATCCTCTATTTGGATTGTTAAGAAGACATTGGTAATCTCTGGAAAGTGTTACTTAAAACTTATTAGCTTCTAGATTTGTGGAGTTAACTTGCAAAAATGATAGGTATCTAGGAAAGAGAGAATATAGGACCAGAGATCTGTGCTTATGCAGTGTAGGATGAATGCCTGAAGAGGACCTTCCTCCCCTGCTGCATAACATTGATGAAAGTCTTTCTTGTTTAGCATGTTCTAACCAAAAAGTTGGGAACAAAATTAACTCATTAATTCATTTATGTAGCATATATTTAATGTGCCTTTAAAAAAAGTTCTTGTGTTCTGCTGAACTCCTATAATACCACAAAAGAATGAGAAAGATATTTCTCCAGGCTTCAAGAAACTTTAAAAAAACCCTTTGAATGTATGTTTCTAGATTAAATCCTGGGTCCCCATCTATAATTTGAATGCATTTATTATTCTACACGACTCACTGATCTAAACCAGTCATCTACATTTATTGAACAGCGCATTGTTCTCCCTGCTCTTTATTAGGTATTGTGAATTGTACAAGGGAAGTAAAGTAAATGGCCCCTGAACTCGAAGAACTGACAGTTTATTAACCAACATATATTTAAATATTATACACTACCTGCACTACAACTACATATATTTGCTAAACATTAAGGAATGAACAGAGGAGGAAACCTAAAGCAAGAATTCTTTGTGATTAAAAGTGCTTCCATCACTTGGTACCCCCCCACTATAATTCAGAGGTGACTTAAGATTAAGAGTCATTGAAACTATCTCTTAACTTTAATCCAAACTTGGAGCCTAATTAAAATCTAAAATATGTTGAAACATATGGCAAAGATAAATCTGTTTGACTTGCCCTCTTATGAGTACTATTGTACACATTCAACTTCATTTCTTGGGCTCTGGAAATTCCAATTCATCAAAGCATTTACTGATAGTACATATGAGATTCTATAAGTTTATTGGACTCTGAATTTTTAAAGTGATCTTACCTAAAATTGGAGAAAAACTTTGCTTGTAACTAGGTTTGCATGTCAGAGAAAATGAATGTACAAAGATTACTGTAGCATTTTATTTCAGTCATAAAATCCACTTAGTAATCTCCAGCTATTTAATAAAATGTGGCGTCTTTCATAAGCAAATGTTATATTGTGGACATAAACATATCACTAATATGTTCATTCAATAGATAGCACACAACATTTATGTTTCAACAGTCATGGAAATGGCTTTGTACTGATTTTGGCATACATTCTAGCTTGGTCTCACTTAATTGAAAGGGTTTCATTTTCAAATTTTTTAACTGGAACCAAGGAGATAAGAAGAATGGATAGAATAGATCTTCTGTTGTTAAGTACAAGCATTTTTGTTGTCAGCTGTTGGACAGTTGGTTGGAAAATTTAAGTCTAACATAGGGAAGGGGTGGAGGAAAGGTGAATGAGACTAGATCATTTTCTATACCTGAAATTCTATGACCCATTTATGAAATGTTAAAAGATTGCTAGCTAAAGAAGAAGAAAAATAATTGTTGTTGAAGGGCTGAAAAGTCATTGTGAGTTTACATTTTAATCATCATTGCTTTGTTCTCATTAGCTTTTGTTTGTTTTGTTTTGTTTGATTCCTTTTGGGAAATGTGTTTACAAGCTAGATGAAATAAAGTCGGGTTATAATTGTGGTGAGTGCATAGGTAAAGTTCTAATTTTGACACCAGCTCAACTTCTGCTACATCAGATGAGATCCAGGAAGGACAGGAATAAAGAAAATAACCAAAGTTTGGGTGGCTTCTTTTTCGGGTGTTCTTTGAGTCTAAGGGGTCAGTATGACAACTAGTCCTTGGAGGAAATGGAGATTTAAGAAAGAATTACACATCATAAGAGAATTCCAACTTTAACCATGTGACAATTCTGCCTAGGGCTGCTCCTGTTCTCTATTTATAGCTTAAAGTAGTATATAATACCTGTAAAATTGAAGTCATACATTTCTTTCAAACTTGAAAGCTTTTTACATATTTTAAAGATTTAGCTCTAACATTTTTGATAAATTTCTACTCAATTAGTATTTGACTTATTGAATTAGTAACAATAAAGGAAGAATTTAAAAGCCAATCTATCAACTCAGATTCCTACATAGTTCTGTGAAAGGTAAAAACAGAACTCTTCATTTATGAGTTATTGGATTCATTTAAAAATCAATAATTGAGTTGATATTTTAAACAATAAGTGAAAGCATTAAATTAAACTATATCTTATCTCAGATGGTATTACTAAAACCCAGAATAATCTATGTAAAAACTACTAGAAACTATAATAGTGTAATTTAACCAAGCAGCAGAATTACAACTGACATCCAAAAGTTAAACTTTATATACATGTATAAACAAAAGCCATTTGAAATCATAATGAAATAGAAGAGCAAATTCATGATTAAAAATATAAACACAAGTACACGTAGACATAAGCTCAACAAGAAATGTTCATAATCTCTGTAAAGAAAACTATAAAGAACATTCAAAAGCCCAAAAGTACAGTAGAACAACCAGAAAAGATATATTATGTTTTTGGACAGGAAAATTTAACATCATAAAGATGTCAGTTATTTATAAATTAATTAATAAATTTAATGAAATCCCAATAAAAATGCCACCAGGTTTTCCTTTCCTGGCACTAAGGGAGTTCTCTAGAAAGTTGAGCTGAAAGGAAAAAAGCAAGAATAGACATGAAAATCTTTTTTAAAGAAAGCTATAAGAGAAGACTAATCCTAAAATATGTTAAAACATACTATAAAACTTCTATAATTAAAATAGTATAGCATTATAAGTCAAAAGAAAAAATAGACCCAATAGATATGAAAATGTAGTATAAAATAATCTTATATCAGTGGGGAAAAGATGAACTTATTTAAATAAATAGTGTTGGCAAAGTGAATGGCAATAGAGAAAAAGAAAATTGGTCTCATTCTTTTTACTACATGCTAGGATGAATTCCAAATGTGTTAGAGAATTAAACCATACAAGTACTAAAACAAAACATGGTGAATACCTAATAGCCTAGGCATAAGAGAAACCTTCCTAACTATGACTCAAAATACAAAAGCAGTAAGGAAAAATATTAATAATTTAGCAGCATAAAAATTCAAAAAATAATATCAACAAATTTTGTGTGGCAAAAATGTATAAAGAAAAGCCACCACAAGCAAAATAAAAATGACAAAATGGGGAAAATATTGCAATTTATATCAAAGACAAAGGCTGATAATACTAACATATAAAGAGCTTATAAGTATAGAGAAGAAAAGCATTCTATCTATAGATGCTATAGAAAAATGACCAAGAGATGTAAATAAACTGAAAGAGAAATACATATGACCCTTAACTATCTGCAAAGGTGCTCAACATCAATGGAAAAGGGTTCAACAATTTAAAGCTACACTGAGATCCCATTTGCCAAAGTCTTCGGAGACTGCCAAAATCCAAAAATTTGACATCATTCCTCCTGACTGGATGAGGCATTCTCATGCATTGCTGGTAGGAATGTAGAAATGTACAACTTCAAGTGGAGGACAAGTTGGCAATATCTATCAATTGGCATAGAAACCTTACTTTTAGGAACCTATTTTGAATACATCAAGAAGAAGAAATACCCGGAAGACATTTATACAAGGCTATTCATTGCAGCAAAAGACTGGGAGAAACCCAAATGCCCTTCATTAGGGGACTGGTTGAATACTATATTACATTCACATAATGGGGTCATATGCAGTGGTTAAGAGAATGACTTCATTATATACTACTATGAAATCATCTCTGGAACTAAAAGATTAAAGGAGTACTTAAGAGCTATAACCACCCATTTCATTGTATAAATCTTTTCATGAGCTGACAAACTTTCTGCAAAGAGCCAGATTAGTTAATATTTTGGGCTTTATGAATTATACAGTTATTGTCAGAACTACTCAACTCTGTGCTTATAATGCAAGAACAGCCATAGACAATATATAACCAAATGGTTGCACTCCAGTAAAGCTTTACTTGCAAAAACGGGCAACAGTCAGATTTGGCCTCCAGACTATTGTTTGCTTACACCTTACATATGAGATAAATTGAACACTGATTGGATGGAAGAACAGGGATAGGATAATGAGAGTAACCCTCATTTGTAAAGGAGAACCATGAAACTCACAGAGTAGTTATTGGTTCATAGAAATTCTGAAATCTTATTGAGTGAGATCCTCCTACTCTGGAATGGGAATTGTTCCAAGTTTACAACCTAGCCTGTGTTCTTGTAAGTAGATACTCAGTCCCTTATATTCTATGACTATTAGCCCCACTTTCTGGGAGTTCTTACCTTTTCCATGATCATTTTTAGCTACATTTGTAAATACTTTTCTTCTCCTTCTCCCCCTTAGTCCCCAGCAGTTTTTGAAACTACTTCCTTCCTGTGCTAGACTATCTATTGTTACTTGGGCACCTGGGCTACTGTCTAAAGTTGGGAACTACATATCTCAGAATTCCCTTCTCTGTTAGAGAGTGGAATGGAGTTGGCCAATTCGAATACCATTTATTCGATTGGAAAGCAGATGAGAGCAGAGGACATCATTCTTGGGAGGCTAGGGTCATCAGACATGATGTACAAAGGTGCCTGCTGAACCTCTGCTTCACACTCTCCTGCTCAAGCTCATCTACTTAATTGCTGGCCATGCTGCCCAACAGTTGTCTCAAGTCCATTTGAGCTTGGCTGTAGATCCACAGAGTTTTACACGGAACATTTCCTGAGCTCCTTTTTTTGCCAAGTCCTCTGGTTCCTCTCTGATAGTGAGACACACAAGTTACTTGTATTTCCTTGCAAGCTCCTACTTGTCCTCTCGTGCCAGTGCTTCAGGATAAAGTCATTAGTAAATATTTCTCTTCAACTTCTACTTTCAATCCCTTTACTTTCCCAGCTCCACCCACATCTGTGTAAACGCTAATTCCCATACAAAATTCCTCATTCCTTGTAATACATATGGTGGCTCTGGTTTCCTAACTTAACCTCAACTAATCCACTGCATGTAGAAAGTTGAGGACAATGAATCATTTTGTTTCAGTCATTTTGTTTTACTCCAGATTGGGTGATCTTTTGAATACAACTCTTTCAAAAACTTATATGGCTTCTTGTCTATTTGATTTTGTTCAGTTCCTTGCACCAATGCCCACACCAACAATTATTTCTAATACATACTTTCTTTTCCTAAAGTATGAACACTTTAAGTCTATCAGATTTTCATGTGGAAACCATGCTCACAGCATTGTCTCCCTCTGCCATTTGTCTATCTGAAAAGATTTTTGTTTGCTTTCTTAATTGATTCACAAGTTTCAAAATGATTTTTATAGTCACATGCTTGATTGTGTCTTTTCCATGAAACTTCCTTTTAAATTGACCTTTCTCACCCAAAGTTTTCTCTTTTGATTTCTTATTTTACCAGTTGAAGATGAAACAGTTGTATCCATCAACACTGAAACTCCCACAAATTTCTGTGCTCTCTTTATTTCCTTTGATTCTTGCTTACAAGTTGTCCAGTTATTTTTGACTTTATTTCTTTCTTGTAGTACATGATTAAATGTAGCCAATAGCAACCAAGGTATTCTACTAACACAATGTCTCCCAAACTCTTCACTAAAATACACAAGCTCATTTGGTACATTATCTTTCTTCCTGATTCTTTCAGTTTGCCACAATATAACAAAGGCCATATCTTGCCACTGCAAACACGTTTTCTGATCATCCACTGTATAGCAGTGAACCTAATGCCACATTTTAGGTTTTCTGTTATAATAGCACGTAATCTTTGGGATCAATTTCTAGACCAGTAAGTTTGGGCTATATCATGCTGTTGACTATGTTAAGCTAAATCTTAGTTGCTTACAATGACAAGGATTCATTTCTCACTCACACCACAGGATTATCAAAGGTCAGCTGAAACTTATTCTACATCTTCCCTTGGGATCAAGGCAGAGTACGCAATATAAATGGGGAATGTTTATAGCCTCATCATTGACAGAGCACAGAGCACAGCAGAACCACACAATGGCACCCGAATCTTCTCCTGGTCACTATTCAAGTCATTTTTAAGTACATTTCATTGATCAGGCAAGTCCCGAGTTTATAAAAGCAGGGATACATAACTCTCATGCAGGGAGGTTCACCTCAAGAAATATGGTCATGCCTGAATTCAGTGGAGCAGGGTTGTACAATTCACCCACAGGGCGATCACTGCTGGTTGAATTGCTATGCCTGATATTTCATAAGGTGAAAGTGTAACCTCCCAAATGTAGGGGCAGGTAATATTTTGACTAATAATTCAATCTATTTTATTGCGTCATGTCTCACAAGCAACTTGGTGTTGGAGTTAGTTTTATACCTGTGCCCTAACTATATTTTAACTGATCTGCTACAATCCAGACTCCATGATGCCAGGGTCTATTCTTCGTCCAGTTAAAAACAAAAAGTCTACCCACAATTAAACATAGCTTAAATTTAATATACATATACATATTTTTTTTTTTTTTTTTTTTTTGAGTTGGAGTCACTCTGTCGCCCAGACCGGAGTGCAGTGGTCACTCCCGGCCACCACAGCCTCGACCTGCTGGGCTCCGGAGATCCTTCCGCCTCACCCTTCCAAGTAGCCGGAATTACAGGCATGCGCTACCACACCCGGCTGATTTTTTGATTTATTGTGGAGATGAGGTCTCACTGCCCAGGCGGGTCTCGAACCCGTGGGCTCAGGCAATCCACTCACCTCAGTCTCCCAAAGGTGCGGGATTACAGGCCGAGCCACCGAGCCCGGCTTACACATATATTTTGTAAACAATAATTCATTCAAGGAATTTCATTATCAGTAACTCCTGCTGGTGATTAGTCTAAAATGTTAACAACTTTTTTTCTGAAAAATATTTGTCTGCGAGTATAGCAGGACATCTATTTCTTTTCTTTTCTTTTCTTTTTTAATTTCTTGTAATTATCTGGGAAACAAAAAATTCAAAATATGCAATTACCTGAAGATATGGATTTAGAAATGGAACATTTGTAATCATTTTTCTTATTCCCCAAGCTTATATTTTGCAACTGTATAAATTCCAAACTATTGTGTGATTACTTGTGGATTTGCTTAAAAAGTCTTTCAGGGTTTAGTCAGACAGTAGGCAACTTTCGGTAGGAAACATTATTTTATGATAGACTCAGGAAGCTGAAATATATTTAGTCTCTTAACTACTGAAACATTGGCTTGGTACTTATTTACCATTTTTGTAAAAGATGACACACTAATTTGTGATGAGCTTTTAACTGTACACTTTTTGTAAAATTATTATATTTTTCCCTTGTTTTTCAATAACCAGGTTAAGCCATGAAAATAAGCCAATACCAAAGTTCCAGGATCAAAATAGCATGGTCTATTAGAAAGAATTATGTCTTTGAATAAAGTAGATTGAATAATTGATGCAAAATTTTCCCTAGCTTTAGTAAAATAACCTATTCCTTCCTTTGTCATGGCCTCATTTTATTTTTATTCAATTTTTTGTAGAAATGAGGTGTCATTATGTTGCCCAGGCTGGTCTCAAACTCCTGGACTCAAGTAATCCTTCTGTCTTGGCCCCAAAAAGTGCTGGGATTACAGGTTGCGCCACCATTCTCAGTCAGATGACCTCATTTTAGGTAGAATGTGTTGCCTACCTCCTTGACTTGGGTTTGTCTATGTGACTTACTTTAACCAAAGGGAAGTTAGCAAATAAGTTGTAAGCAGAGGTTTGAAATTTTCATGAGCAGTTAGGCTTGCTTCCCTGTACTTCTGCAGTGCCCATGTTCCTTCAGTGTGAATCCTAGTATAGGACACACAAGAGGAACCACCCAAGCCTACTCCAGACACATGAATTTAAAATATATACTTTGGTGAATCCTGCTAAGTTTTTGTGGTTGTGTGTCGTACTGTAAAAGCTAACCGATACTGGAACTGGAGACCTAGTTTGTAGTCCCATCTCTGCCTTGTTAACAGATATATGATGATATAGACAGGGCCCCCACCCTTTTTGTGCTGTCTCTCAGTCTGCTAAATTGGATGAGAATATCTATGTCATAGCCTGTTTTTTTTTTTTTCTTTTTCTTTTTGAATTGGAGTCTTACTCTGTTGCCCAGGCTGGAGTGCAGTGGCATGATCACTGCAGCCTTAACCTCTGGGGCTCAGACAATCCTGCCTTAGCCTTCCAAGTAGCTGTGACTACAGGCACACACCACTATGCCTGAATAATTTTTAAAATCTTTTTGTAGAGATGAGGTCTCTTTATGTTTGCCAAGCTGGTCTCAAACTCCCGGGTTCAAGCAATGCTCCCACCTCAGCCTTCCAAAGTGCTGGGATTACAAGTGTGAGCCACTGCACCCAGTCTCATAGCCTGGTTTTGGGGTAAATTAAGACAATTTACTAAAGATGAGAAAGTCCTTTGAATAGCTGTAAAATATTATTAAAAGATATTTGGTTTAGAGGAGAACAAGAGAGAAAGAGACAGAGACAGAGACAGAGAGACAGAGAGATTTTATGATCCAAATTTATTTGGGTAATAAAAGATCTAAGATACATTTTTTGTGCGGCCTAACAATCTGGCACAAGTCGAATAAAAATCTGTGATCTGTTAATGAAAACTATTTCCTTGTAAGATAGTGTTTTATCTGACTTACTTCAGCCCTGCCATATTTATATTTGTGAAGTCCAGGGCAAGATAAAAAAACAGAGGCCTACATACCACATACTTAAATATTTAAGTATTATAAGTCAACTGAAAAACTGTTATATAACATATGCTTTATCTTTCTATTTTTTAAAAAATATAACTTTCATAGCTTACATAAAACTTCAAATTGCTAATTAAATCTATGGTTTTTATATGACTAAAAGTTGGTAAAGTATCAAAGACATCTAAACTTAATTATCCAAATGACAATCTTCTTTTAATGTTTGAATGAGTAATGAAATGCAGATATACATGAATCATATATTAAAGATTTATTTTCAGCAAAGTTACAAATTATGTTGTTATAAAAATATCTTCATAATCAAAAGTGTCATATAATGACATGAAGGAATAAAAAATAAAATTGAATAACTATTCAAAATGTACAAAATTTTAAAACATTTTTATTTTAAAATGTATTTGGCATTAAATGTAAAAAAGAAATACACTATTTTTATGTTTTCAAAAATATTTCTTTTAAAATATTCAGAATATCTACTAAAACTAAAAAGCAGAAGGTAAGTTAAATTAATGAAATAAAAATATCAACTGAAATTAAGATTGATGTATTAATTTTATTATTGGAAATTTAATTGTGCTTTATTTACAATTTTTCAATTACTTTTAGATGTAGCATTCCATGTTTATTTAGTTGCCAATGTAAAGAAGGTTATGTGTAGACCAACATATATACATATTCATAGGTAAATAAACTATTATTTCAATGTTTCTCATCTGCAGTGTGTAATTTTTATGAATTTCATGCTAACCATGAATATAATTGAATTCAAAAAGTGGAACAAGAGAAAAAAATAGACTGAGAAATAATGTTTAGTGCAGGAATCCATTGCATTCATGCTAACACAATTTTAGCAAGTAAATCAATTTGTCTGTTATCTAAGGATTCCTACCATTCAATTTATGCCTGCATTGCTGTCTTAGTGTGTTTTGTGCTGCTATAACAGAGTACTATAGACTAGGTAATTTAATAAAGAACAGAAATTTACTATTTCACAGTTCTGGAGATTGGGAAATTTCAGATCATGATGCAAGCATCTGGTAAGGGCTCTCTTGATGTATCTTCACATGGCAGAAGGTGGAAGGACAAATGCTGTGTCCCCAGACGGCAGAAGAGCAGAAAAGAATAAATCCACTTCCTTGGGCCCTTCTCATAGTAGTATTAATCTATTCATGTGGGCTCTGCCCTCATTACCTAAACCCCTCCCAAAAGGCCCCACTTCCCAACGCTGTTACTTTGTGGATTGTTCCAACACATAAGTCTTGGGTAGGACACTTTCAATCCATAGCAACTGGGAAGCTGCTTTTGGCTCTGATAATGGAATTTGCACAGTCCTCAAACCTTTACCACATCAGGGCACAGTTGTCTGTTGAATTTGTAGAGCAAGGGATATGGATCAGTGATTACCTGGGAACTGAACAGTGCAGGTTTTGGGAAACACATCACCAGTGCCAAGGGCAAGGTATTGAGTGGCAGAGACACCTGTGTGTTCTTTAATATGTATGCTTGTGTATATGTTAGTGTGTGTGAGTTAGGAATATGTGGAAACCTCTAAGTATGGAGCCCAGGAAAAGGCCTGAACTCTTTGGATGTGTGTTTAAAATAGCAAGGTTGTTGATAATATGAGTGCCTATTTTGAAGGAACTGGCTAGTGGGCCTTCTAGTTGTATCTCATAGATGTTTAGCACGTCAGGGGTTACTGGCCTGAACCATCACATTCGTCTTTAAATGTCAAAAAACATATACAAATCAAAGAACTCCCATTTTCTTTCCTTGACTAGCAACCACCCCATTCTGAGGCACTCAGTTGCATGTTGCTCTTTGCCCTGTGGTAGCATCTGCTATTCTTCAAGGCTATTTATTTGCATTTAAATATAATTATAGAGTAAAAATACTGAGTCCCAGAAGAGCTAACAAAATATTTTGTTCTGATTCTTGAAATCCTAGGGATTGTACTAAGTTCATTACAGGTTGAAGGGGGAGACAGGGGAAAGCACCTTTTTTTCTGGAGAGTATTTTCCCAACTGATTATGTTTCTTAGCCTAGATAGATTCTTATTACTTAATTCTGCTTATCCTTCAGATAGTTTTGATGGAGCTATACTCACTTGACTGGATTTTAAGCATCATCTTCCTTTCCAAGTAAGCTTATAATGTTAAGGACAGTCCCAGAACATCTTAGGACAAATACACCAAACAAAAAGAAAAGAGAGTTGGTGGAAAACTTCCACATTGCAAGATGATGACATATACCCTTGCTTAATCAAATTCCCAAATACCAAGATCATTTTAACAAATGAATTGCTTTTGCATACTGAAACTCTGATTTAAATTCTCAGGCCTCCATAATTTCAAATCAATAAACACTTATTAATGTTCCTCTTTGTACCACTGAATAAATCACTGTGCAATTTTACCTCTTAATTCTTAAAAGTGTAATATAAAAATATTGATTTAACAGTTTTTGTGCTACTAAAAACATATGTAATTTCTACATACACAACTTTTTGGCATGGTGCCTAAGGTAATAAAATTTTTGCTGCGAATAATATGTGAAAATCTTTTATAAAAAAAACTTTTGTCAAAGTACAAACCATCATACAGAAGTCTGTACAAATTATAATTTTATAACTTGATGGATTTTTGCAAATGAACACACCTGTACAGTCAATCTCTGGACTAAGAAATAGAATACACCAGCACCCTGGAAGCTTCCCTTCTCCTCCTCTCAGTCATTGTTGACTGAAAAAGATAACTTGACTTCTAACCCCATTGATTAGCTTTGCATGGTATTGACATTTATGTAAGTTTAATCCCACAATATGAAACTTTTTGTGTCTGCTTTAATAAAACAAACAAACTCAGCATTATGTGTATGTAATTCATCCATATTTTGGGTGTTTAGCAAAAGTTTATTTATTCTCATTGCTACGTAATGTGCTTTTGTATGAATGTGCCACAATGTCTATATCCATTTTTTTTTGTTGATGGACATTTGTTTCCATGTTCTGGGTATTATGGATAGTGGCACTATAAACATTCTTATACATGTCTTTTATGTATACACATATACATGTATAGGTGTAAATTACTGTTCATAAAGTATGCCTGTGTTCAGCTTTAGTTGTTAGTGCTGAACTATTTTCTAAAACAGTTGTATCAGTTTACCTTCATAGTAGTGAGTTTTTGTTTAGTTTCTAATCCACTTTGCCAACACTTGTTTTTTCCCATCTTTTTCATTTTAGCAATTCTGGTAGGTGTGTAGTGCTATCTCATTGTGGCTTTCATGCAAATTATTTTTGATGACTAGTTATGCTGCACACATTTTCATAAGTTTAATGGTCATCTGGATATTCCTTTTTGTAAAGTTCCTGCTTGCCTTTTGTCCATTTTTCTATTAGAATATGTCCTTTCTTAAGAAATTTGATTTGTAAGAGTTTTTTTAATGTCTGGGTTTGAGTTTTTTTAAATGTATATTACAAATATTTTCTCCTACTTTAAGGACTACCTTTTCTTTTCTTTTTTTTTTTCTGGGTTGGAGTCTCTCACTCCATCTCCCAGGCTGGAGTGCAGTGGCACACTCACGGCCATCCCAGCGTCAACCCGCTGGGCTCCGCAATCCTTCTGCCTCAGCCTTCCAAGTAGCCAGAACTACAGGCATGTGCTCCCATGCCCGGCTAATTTTTGACTTATTGTGGAGATGAGGTCTCGCCAAGTTCCCCACGCTGGTCTCGAACCCGCATGCTCAGGCAATCCACTCGCCTCAGCCTCCCTAAGTGCTGGGATTACAGGCTGAGGCACCAAGCTTGGCCCTTTTCATATCTTAATGAGGTTCTATGAGGAAGAGAAATTCTTAGTTTTAGCATAGTATAATGTATTCACTTTTCTTTTTTTAGTGCTTTTTTGTGTTCTTTTTAAGAAGTATTTGCTTAACCCAGGGTGATGAAGATATCCTCCAATATTTGCTTTTAGAAGTATATGTGAGATAACTTTACTTTTAAAAACTAATGTTCTTACTAATAAATATTAATAATGTCATGCATTTTTATCCCTTTAAAGCAATGGAAATTAATTTATGTATTTATATTATTATATAAATATTTCTTGAAATGGTGTGTGAATAAGAACAGTGATGCTGATCTCAAGTAGCTTTATACCTAAGAGGGCAGAGGAGAGGTATGTGTAAATGATTAAGGAAAAATAAAAAGGAATAATTACCATAAAAGATACAAATAAGGAAACATGGGATTTTTTTTTCCTTTTTCTTTTTGGATAAGTGGCAGGGAGCGTTACATGGAAGAGGTAATGTTTTAACCAAGCCTGGCAATATAGGTGAAATTTGGGTATGAAGTAGAGTGAAGGCATTTTTGAGACAGAACACGGAATAAATGATCAGAACTGAAAAGGTGTGGTACCTTTATAAATATAAGGATAATTTTACCAGATAACTTAAATGAAGTATGACAAAAAAATACTGGTGCTGATTATTAAAAAACAATTACAACAGAAAACAAAAGTCTAGATGCATGTCATTTCCTACATAGTGGTTTTATTAGCTAGCACTTCTTAAGTTGTATTTAGTTGAAACTAAATTTTGCAGTTTAATCCCAAAGAGGAACAGGGATAATTGGGTGTTTCATGGAATCTAAGGGTTGGTGAACAGAAAGGATTCAGAAACCCAAAGGAACTAAAGCTAGAACACCTTAGTGACCTAGGTAATTATCTCTGTACCAATATATTTGTTTCCCAGGACATACCTGTTTTGTTCTGCTCCCCTGCTATATAGTGGCTTCTCTGTTTCTCACGCCAGATAATAGAAAATAGCTCCCAAGAGCTCTTAAGTAGATCTCCTTCATTGGGAGAGCATAGGAGGTGTGTAATAGGAGACATCATATTTGCTATGTGATTTCTGAGAGCCTCACCATTATAACCAAAGGAATTTGGAGGCTGAAGAGGAATTTCTCAGAAAAGGGGAAAGTGTATCACTTGAAGAGGTGTCGGTTGAAGAGGTGTCATCTTAGAGAGCTATAGTAAGATCCATTATTTGTTAAGGATATACAGCAGAACTACTAGAAAAGTTTTTATCAAAAACTTTCCGTTTTGAAACGATTATATATTTATAGAGAAATTGTGCAGATAGTGCAGAGAACGCTTGGACGCCCTTCATCCAGCTTCCCTTACTATTAGTCTCCTATATAACCATGATATATTTACTAAAACTAAGACTTAACATTGGTATACCATTATCCCAAATGCAGATTTCACCAGTTTTCCCATTAACGTCTTTTCCAGCATTAAATCTAGAATACCAGATATTGCTTTTAGTCATCATGACACTATAGTCTCTTCTAGTCAGTCTTTCTTTGTTATCTTGGCACTTTTTAAGAATACTGGTTGGGTATTTATAGAATGTCTCTCAATTTGTGTTTATCTAATGTTTTCTCATGATTAGACTAGGGTTATGGGTGAGAAGACTACCACAGAGGTGATAATGTTTTCTTTCTGATAATGTCATATATTATTAGAGGTTCATAATAACAACATGGCATATTACTAGTGGTATGTCTTCCCTGAAAAGTTACCAGAAATTTATCAACAAATTCTAAAACTATCACAGTTAATAAATATTTTGAACATAGTACTTTAAGGCTAACCAAATGTTGTCTTTCTCTTTAAAAATTCAGTTGCAAACTATAGCATTCATCTGTTGATCTTATCTGAGGCTGAGCGTCCCAAATCTTAAAACCCAAAATCTGATGCATTCCAAAATCCAAAAATTGTTGAGCACTGACATTATATTCAAAGGAAATGCTCACTGAAGCATTTGAATTTTGGATTTCTAGGAATTGGGATGCTCAACTAATAAGTATAATGAAAATATTCCAAAATATAAATACATAAATAAATAAGAAGCATTTCTTGTTCCAAGCATTTTGAATAAGGACTACTTAACCTATAGCACTATGTCTACTGGTAATGTTATTTTTCCTTTATTCTTTCTGTTTTTCTTTGGAATTATTTGATAGGAAATATATGTTTCTTCTCCCGAATTTATTTATGCCTTCAATCATTTGTTTAGATCAGTATGAACTGGATATTTATTTAATAGGGGGGAAGATCATAAACCAATAATATATATACTTGTTGTGCTTAAATTGTTCCAACTTTTTTTATTTAAAGATACTTCAGGTTGGTGCTTATATCCTTTTTTGATATATCCATCTTTTTTTTAAAGGTACTTTCTTTTTCTGAAACTACAAGATGGTCTATGTTTATCTGTGTTGTCCCTCGCTTAGTCCCAAAATCAACCATTTCTTTAGAAAGTTCTAGTACTTTTTACTGGAGAATAGTATTTAGGAACTAAGGTCTAGATTTGTTTAATTCTAGGCCTCTCTGCTCACAGAGCTTAAAAACTATGTATACATTAAACCATATATGCATATATATCAATAGTTGCTTCTGTTTCTATATGCAAATATATCAAAATAAACATGAGTTTATACTAATATCTCTTATCCAAATTCCATACCATGGGATTTGTTTTAGCCTTCTCTCATCATTCATTAGTAATTTTATACTCTAAGAGTAATAAGAAAAACCCATGCCAGGTGCTTTTTCTGTGATAATATTAAATTGTCGTGCATATACTTTGAGCATGATTTTCATTTTACTAACTGAAAACACAGACTTAATGAGCTTTAGTGATTTGTCTGAAGGCACAAAGAAAGTAAATGGTGCTTTATGGCAGTGGACCTGACAGAAGACCCACATATGGGCATAATGGTGACCCTACCTGCTTACAGACCCAGAAGGTAGCCACACTATCTGTGTGCCCCCAATGGCAACCCTGCCTGCATACAGACCAGCAGCTCAGCCCACCCACAGATTCTAGTAGTAGGTCCAGCCCACCCACAAACCTTGGCAGCAGGCCCACGCTGCTGCAAATACTTGCAATAGGCCCACCCACAATCCACAGCAGCAGGCCTACCTGTAGACTCTGAAAGTAGGCCTGCCTGTGAACACAGCCAGCTGGCTGGCCTTTGAACCCTGCCAGGTGACACAGCCAGAATCTCTGACTTGAGCTAACTAGCAGAGGTCTTTCCTTGATAAAACCAGTTAGTAAAGAATAGAAGAGGTGACCACTTCTTCAAATGCACAGATATAAATGTAAGGTCATAAGGGTCTTGAAAAATCAGGCCAACATTAAACCCCCAAAGGAACCTAATAAAGTTCTAGTAAATGCCAGTACAGAAATGGATATTCTCAAAACACTTGACAAAGAATTAAAAATAACATATTAAAAAAACTAAAAAATCTACAAGAGAACACAGACAATGAAAAAATCAGGAATGCAATAGATGAACAAAATGAGCAATTCAACAAGGAAATAGAAATCATAAGAAAGAATCAAACTGAAACCCTGGAACCCAAGAATTCAATGACTGAACTGAAAAATCAATAGAGAGTTTCATTCAACAGCAGACTAGACCAAACGAAAGAAAGAATTAGTAAACTCAAAAGCAAGTCATTTGAAATTACTTATTCAGAGGGAAAAAATTTAAAGAATTATAAATAGAGTGAAAAAGTTCAATGAAATTTATAGGACACCATCAAGTGAAACAATGAAACTCATTATGGAAGTTCAAGAAGTAAAATAAATATAGAAAGGGACAGAAAGCTTATTAAAAGAAAAACAGTGGTGGAAAAATCCCCAAATCTAGGTAAGGAAGTGGACATCCTGATTCATGAAGCCCCAAAATTCCCAAACAGGTTGAACCCAAAGATGTATAACTGAGATACGTTATAATCAAATTACCAAAATTCAGAGAGAACTTAAAAAGTAGCAAGAGAAAAGCAACATGTTACATAAAAGTGAACTTTCATAAGACTATCAGCAGATTTATCAGCAGAAACTTTGCAGGCAGAAGAGAGTGGGGTGATGTATTCAAAGTATAGAAAGAAAGAAAGAAAGAAAGAAAGAAAGAAAGAAAGAAAGAAAGAAAGAAAGAAAAAGCTTCAACCAAAAAGATTATACCCAGTTTAATTGTCCTTTTAAAATGATGGCAAGATAAAGACTTTCTTAAACAAACACAAACCAAAGTAGTTTGTCACTACTAGATCTACCTTATAAAAAGTGCTAACAGTGAAATAAAAAGATGTCAAACAACAATACTGAAGTATATATCTCACTGATAAGCACCAATATAGAGATAAACACAGAATATTGTAATACTGTAATGGTAGCATATAAACCACTCTTAACATTAGTATAAAAGTTAAAAGACAAAAATACTAAGGATAACTATAATCACAGAAACGTGTTACTGGCAACACAATATGAAAAGAATTGGCAGTTCATTTTGTCCATGCCAACTCTAGTATGTTTCTGTTTCTTTTCTCCCTTCTTTCTCTAGTAAACTTTGTTTTAAAACTTAAAAAAAGAGAGTTAATATCTAGCATCAATAACATAAAGTTGAGGGGATAAAGTGTAAATTTCTGTATGTGATTGAAGTTTTTATCAGCTTAAAATAGGCTGCTACAATTATATGATGTCCAATTGAGCCTTATTGTAACCACAAAGAAAAAAATCTTTAGTGGATACACAACGATAAAGAGAAAAGAATCAAAACATATCACTACAAAAAAATCATCAAACCACAATAAAGACAACAAGAGAGGAAGAGAGAAATATGAAAACTAGAAAGCAGACAAAAAACAATTAACAGACATAGATCCAAAGTGGCCATGATGGAGTAGCAGACTGGTGCTCCTCTCACCAAGCAAGGCAGAGAGTACAATCAAGAACACACTAACAAGCATAGTCAGTAGGATCAACCAGGCAGAAGAAAGAAATTCAGAGCTTGAAGACCAAAATATGGAATTAACCTAGTCTGTCAGAAACATAGAGCAAATGCTTAAAAAGAAGAAGCAAAACCTCCAAGAGATATGGGACTGTGTCAAGAAGCCAAAACTATGCCTGATCGGTATCCCTGAAGCAGAAAGGTAAATGGAAAACACCGTGGAACAAGCATTCCATAAGGTAATTCAAGAAAACGTCCTACATCTAGCCAGAGAGATGACTATCCAAGCACAAATTCAGAGAACTCCACAAGGTAGCATATGAGAAGACCATCCCCCCGGCACATAGTAATCCATCACCACAAAATAAACATGAAATAAAAGATCCTAGAGGCAGCGAGAGAGAAAGGTTAGACTACCTTCCAGGGAAAACTGTCAGAATTGCTTCAGACTTATCTGCAGAAACACTACAAGCCAGAAGGGATTGGAATCTAATTTTTACCTTTCTTAAAGATAAACAATTCCAGTGAATAATTGCCTACTTTGCCAAGCTAAGCTTCATCAGTGATGGGGAACTAAAATTATTCTCAGACATCCAATCCCTAAGATAATATACCACCTCCAGACCAGTCCTTCAGGAGATACTTAAGAAAGTGTTGAACACAGGAAAACAAAAGTTAAAACAAAAACAAGAAGCAATCAGACTTGGTGGCTCAGTCTGTAATCCCGGCACTTTGGGAGGTTGAAATGAGTGGATTGCCTGAGCTCACAGGTTCGAGACCCACCTGGGCAGCTTGGCGAGACTTCATCTCTATAATAAATCAAAAAATTAGTCGGGTGTGGTAGTGCACGCCTATAGTTCCAGCTACTTGGAAGGCTGAGGTGGAAGGATTGCTGGAGCCCAGCAGTTCGAGGCTGCAGTGGCCAGGAGTGGCCACTGCACTCCAGTCTGGGTAACAGAGTGAGATTCCAACTCAAAAAAAAAAAACAAAAAAACCAAACAACAAAAAACCAAACAAACAAACAAAACAAGCTGGGCTCCGTGACTCAGCCTGTAATCCTGTGCTTTGGGAAGCTGAGATGAGTGAATTGCCTGAGCCTGCGGGTTCGAGACCCACCTAGGCAACTTGGCGAGACTTCATCTCTACAATAAATAAAAAAAAATAGCTGGGCATGGTAGTGTGTGCCTGTAGTTCCAGCTACATGGAAGACTGAGGCACAAGGATCACCAGAGCCCAGCAGGTTGAGGCTGTGGTGGCCGGGAGTGTGTCACTGCACTTCAGTCTGGGCGACAGAGTGAGACTCCAACTCAAAAACAAAACAAAACAAAAAACAAACAAAAAAAACCCCCAATACTAACCAAAGCAAAATTTTAAAAAAAGCCATATCCATCACAAAGCTACAGGCAAGCACAGAGTTAACAGAGCATACAAAGCTCTCACAAAAATGAAAATACACACATATGTAAATACAAAAATAAAAAGGAAACAAAGAAATCCCTAAGAGCCCTATGTCAGGGATAAACTCTCACTTTTCAATAATTAATCTGGACATGAATGGGTTAAATGCACCAGTAAAAAGACAAAGAGTGGCAGACTGGATAAAAAAGCATGATCCAACAGTTTACTGCCTCCAGGTCACACATCTCACTGCAAAGGACACCCACAGGCTCAAAGTTGGAGGCTGGAAAACAATCTTTCAGGTGAATAGAAAACAGAAGAGGGCAGGTGTAGCTATTCTGATATCAGACAAAGCAATCTTCAAACCATCAAAAGTTAAAAAGGACGTGGAAGGATACTTTATAATGGTAAAAAACTTAATCCATCATCAAGAAACATCCATTCTAAACATATATGACCCAACACAGGAGTACAAGGTTTTACAAAACAACTACAAAGAAAACTAAGAGAGGACATTGACTCTCACAAAATCAGTCAGAGATCTAAATACCCCACTAGCAGCTTTAGCTAGACCATCAAGGCAATAAATAGATCCAGAACCTCAACTTGATGTTCGGTCAAATGAATGTTATAGACATCTACAAAACACTTCATCCAAGATCTACTGAGTATACATTCTATTCATCAGCACATGAATCATACTCCAAGATTGTTCACATTCTCAGACATAAATCAAGCATGAACAAATTTCAAGAGATTGCAATAAAGCCATGCATCTTCTCAGATTACAGTACAATAAAAAAAAAAATCACCACCAACAAAATTCCCCCAATCACACAAAGACATGGACACCAAACAGCATGCTGCTGAATGACTTCTAGTTAAACATAGAAATCAAGAAATAAATAAAAAGATTCCTGGCCAGAATGCAATAGTTCACACCTGTAATCCTAGCAGTTTGGAAGGTGGAAGCAAGAGGATTGTTTGAGCCCAGGGATTGAAGCCAGACTGGGTAACACAGTGAAACCTTATCTTTAAATAAATAAATAAATAAATAAATAAATAAATAAATAAATAAATAAATAAGTAAACAAGCTAGACATGGTGGTACATGCCTGTGGTTCTAGTTAATTGGAAAGCTGAGGCAAAAGAATCACCTGAACCCAGTGGATTGAGGCCATGGTGATTGTGGGCATACCACTGTACTCTAGCCTGGGAGATAGAGTGAGACTCTAACTATAAAAATATATATAGGCTGGGCTCCGTGGCTCAGCCTATAATCCTGTGCTTTGGGAGGCCGAGGTGAGTGAATTACCTGAGCCTGTGGGTTCGAGACCCACCTGGGCAACTTGGTGAGACCTCATCTCTACAATAAATCAAAAAAATTAGCCGGGCATGGTAGCATGCACCTGTAGTTCCAGTTACTTGAAAGGCTGAGGTGGATGGATCACCGGAGCCCAGCAGGTCGAGGCTGCGGTGGCTGGGAGCAGCCACTGCACTCCAGTCTGGGTGAATGAGTGAGACTCCAACTCAAAAAAAAAATAAAAATATATATATATATAAAATGTTTCCTGGAAACAAACAGAATCTCTGGAAAGCAATGAAAGCAGGACATTCTATAGCATTGCTTGCAGACATCAAGAAAATAGAAAGATCACAAACAGACAGCCTAACATCACACCTAAAGGAGCTGGAAAGGCAAGATTACCTAAATCCTAACTTCAGCAGAAGAATCCAGATCACCAGGATAAAAATCACAGTTGTAGGACATAGAAGACAAAAATATCATAGAAAAGGTCAACAAGACCAAAGCCTGATTCTTTGAAAAGATAAATAAGATTGATGATCTCTTGGCTAGATTGACTTAAAAAAAGAGAAAGTACAGATAAACATAATTAGAAATGCAAAAGGCAAAGTCACAACTGACCCTGAAAAAATGAAAAATTATCAGGGATTATATAAAACCTGTATGCAAATAAACTAGAAACCTTAAGGAAATGGAACACTTTCTGAAATCACGCAACCTCCCAAGGTTGAAACAAGAAGAAATTGAAACTCTAAACAGACCGACAACAATTCAGGAAATCAGCTCAGTCATAAGAAATCTCGCCACACAAAAAAATCCTTGGACAACTGGCTTCCCAGCTGAATTCTACAAGATATAGAAGGAGGAGCTGTTACCAATCTTTTTTTTAAACCATTTTGAGTATACAAATAAGTACGTTCACACTGTTGTATAATCATCACTACTATCTATCTCCAGAAGTTTTTACATTTTCCCCAAATCAACTATTAAACAGTAACTTATTTTTCTTAAATGCAATAGAAGAAAAAGGAACTGAAGTAAAACTGAGGAAACCAATGAACTTCAGATAACTCTATCTTCAGCTCAAGAGGTGTTAACTTCTAAAAGAAGCTTAAGGGTTAAAATATAAAAAGATTATGAAAAACATTAAGAGATTGGCGTCATTATTTTTACATTTCTCATTGCAATTATGGAAGATATGGCTGTCAATCTTATTGAAAGTACTCCAGGTCATTGAGAAAGATGGAATGCTTCCCAACTCATTTTATGAAGCCAACATCATACTGATACTCAAACCTGGTAAAGACTCCACAAAAGAGAATTACAGGCCACTCTCCTTGATGAACAAAGATGCACAAATTCTAAACAAGATTCTAGCATATCGTTTCCAACACACATCTCTAGGATCATCCTCATGACCAGGTGGACTTTATTCCTGGGATGCAGGGTTGGTTCAACATTCATAAGACCATAAACATAATTCAGCACATCAACAGATATAAAAATCAAGAACCACATTTATTTTCAATTATTTGCTTTAAAAATTTATTTTAGATTTTGGGGTATGTGTGAGGATTTGCTACGTAAGTAGGCTGAATGCTGGTGAAGTTTGTGTTTCTAGCCGGCCCTCACTCTACTAGATACCCATTGTGTTGTCACATCCCTCTCCACATATCCTGGCAGTTCCCAGCAACTGCCAATCCCACACTTGTGCTAACGTGACTAGTGTTCAGGATCTGCTTATGAGGAGAACATGTGGTATTCAGTTCTTTGTTTCTGTGACAGTTCACTTAATATGTTGATATCCAGCTGCATCCAAGTTGTTGCAAAGGTTTGTCCTTCTTTAAGGCTGTGAAATATTCCATCATGTATATGTACTACATTTTCTTTATTCAGTCCACTTTAGATGGGCAACAGAGTTGTTTCCATTTTTTGATATCGTGAATACTGTGGCAATAAAAATGCATGTGTAGATGTGTTTTTGTTAGAGTGATTTATGTTCCTCTGGGCATATTTGCAGGAAAGAGATTTCTGGATTGTATGGAAGATCATTTTTTAGTATTTTTAGAAATCACCATACTGCTTTCCATAGAGAGTGAACTAGCTCATATTTCTACCAACAGTGTAAAAGCATTCCTTTTTCTCTGCACCTGCTCAGCACGTTGTTTTATAACTTATTAATTATAGTCATCCTTGCTGGAGTTAGGTGATATCTCACTGTAGTTTTGATTTACATTTCTCTGATGATTAGTGAGGCTGAGCATTTTTTCATGTTTCTGTTGGCTGCTTGTATGTCATCCTTTGAGAAGTACCTGTTCATGTCCTTTGCCCATTTTTAAATTTTTTTTCTTTCAGTTCGTTTGAGTCCCTTGTAGATCCTTGATATTAGACCTTTGTCAGATGTACAACTTGTCTCTTTACTCTCTTGATAGCATCACACTTCAGACTTTAGAATTTATTACAAGGCGACTATAACCATGGTGGCCTGGTAATGGTACAGGAATAGACACATAGACCAATGGAACTAGACAGAGATGTCAGAAGTAAAAACATGGTCCCTCAATCAACTTATCTTTGACAAAACCATCAATAACAATCACTGAGGAAAGAAGACCATATTTAGCAAACTGTGCAGGGAAAAATGACTAACCATATGCAAAAGAATAAAACTGGACCCTTATCTATCACCATATGCAAAAATCCACTCAAAATGAATTAAGAACCTAAATTTAAAACCTCAAACTATAAGAATCCTAGAATAAAGCACAGAAACACCCTTCTGAACATCAGAGTAGGCAGTGAATTCATGACCAAATCCCCAAAAGCAAATGCCACAAAAGCTAATATAGACAGGTGTGACCTCATCAAACTGAAAAGCTTTTACACATCAACAGTACATTAAAAATATAAAACCAAGTAGGATTTTTCCCTGGGATGCAAAAGTGGTTTATATGAACAGAATGAAGGATACAAATATCGTCATTATTTTAATAGATGTGGGAAAAGCACTTGACAAAATTCAACACTCTGTCTTGATTTTAAAAACCTCTCAACATATTAGGTATAGAAGGAACTTACCTCACCAAAGTAAACAATATTTATGACAGCTAACATCATACTTAATGGTGAAAAACTGAAAGCTTTCTCTATAACATTTAGAACAAGACAAGGATGCTCACATTTGCCTCTCCTACTCAACATATTACTGAAGTCCTAGCCAGAACCAATAGATAAGAAAAAGAAATAAAAGACATTAAACTAGGAAGGAAGAAGTAAAATTGCCTCTGGTGGCAGATGACATGATCTTATTTGTAGAAAATCCTAAACCGGGCTCGGTGGCTCAGCCTGTAATCCTGCGCCTTTGGGAGGCTGAGGTGAGTGGATTGCCTGAGCCCGCGGGTTCGAGACCCGCCTGGGCAGCGAGACCTCATCTCTACAATAAATAAAAAATCAGCCGGGTGTGGTAGCGCGCCTGTCATTCCGGCTACTTGGAAGGCTAAGGCGGAAGGATCGCCGGAGCCCAGCAGGTTGAGGCTGCGGTGGCCGGGAGCGGCCACTGCACTCCAGTGTGGGTGACAGAGTGAGACTCCAACTCAAAAAAAAAATAGAAAAAAAAGAAAATCCTAAAGATTCCAAAAAAAAAAAAATACTGTTATAATTTATAAATGAATTCAGTAAAGTTGCAGGATGCAAAAGCAACCTTTAAAAATTGTTTGCAATTTGTTACACAACAGTGTCCTCTCTGTAAAGAAAATTAAGAAAAAATCCCATTTATAATAGCATCCCTCTCCCAAAAAGTAACACAGAAATAAACTGAACCAAGAAGGTGAAAAATGTTTACACTGGAAATTATAAAATATTGTTGAAAAAGTTAAAAACATAAATAAATGGAAGGATGCAATGTGATCCCATGATCACATTGTAATAATATTGTTAAAATATTTATACGGTTCAAAATAACCTACAAATTCAATGCGATCCTTATCAAAATCCTTCTGACTTTTTTTTTTTTTTGCAGGCACAGAAAAAACAATTCTAAAGTTTATTTGTAACCATAAAATACCCTGAATAACCAATGCAATTTTAGGAAAGAAGAGCAAAACTGGTTATCATGCTCCCTGATTTTGTAATATATTACAAAGCTACAGTAACAAATACAGTGCAGTATTGGTATAAAAACAGGCATATAGACAGAACAATGAAACAGAATAGAGAGTCCAGAAATAAACCCACACATATACAGTCAACTAATCTTGGATGATGGTACTAAGAATCCACAATGAGGAAAAGATAGTCTCTTCAATAGATAGTATTGGGAAAACTGAATATTCATATGCAAAAAAATGAAATTGGACCCTTATCTCATACCATATACAAAAATAAACTCAAAATAGTTTAAAGACTTCAATGTATAACCTGAAACAAAACTCTTAGGAAAAAATATAGGGTAAAAATTTTGAGAAATTGGATTTGGCAATGATTTTTTGGACATGATATTAAAAGCACAGGTAACAAGGCAAAAACCAAAAGCAAGTGGGATTACATCAAACTAAGAAGTCTGTGTACAGCAAAGGAAAGGCAACCTGTGGAATGGGAGAAAATCTTTTCAGACCTTATATCTGACGAGGAGTTAACCAAAAATAATAAGGAAGCCATATGACTCAATGACAAAGCAAAGCAAAAAACCACACAACAACAAAACAAATAACTTCATTGAACAATGGGCAGAGAACTTGAAGGGACATTTCATCAGAGAAGATACACAGGCTATCATGTATGTGTACAGGTACTCAATATCACTAATCATCAGGAAAATATAAAATCAAAACTATAATTAGATATCACCTCTCATCTGCTAAAATGACTATTATAGAAAAGAAAAGAGCAAGTGTTAGCAAGGATGTGGAGAAAAGGGAACCCTTGTACATTGTTGGTGGGAATGTTAATGGGTACAGCCATTATTGAAAACAGTATAAAATTTCCTCAAAAAATTAAAAACAGAACTATCACATAATCCAGCAATCCCACTTTTGAGCATATGTTCAAAGTAATTGTAGTTTGGATCTTAAGAAGATATCTGCACTCTCATGTTTATTACAGCATCATTCATAATAACTATGATATGAAAATTACCTTAATTTTCATAGACAGATGAATAGATTGATGAAATGTGAAATATTCATATACTGGAATATGATTCAGACTTATACAAGAAGGAAATCTTGCCATTTGCAACATCAATAAACCTAGAGGACACTATGCTAAGTGCAATAAGCCAGGCACAGAAAGACAAATAATGCATAATACTACTTTTAGGAGGAATTTAAAATAGCCAAACTTGTAGAATCAGAGAGTAGATCAGTGATCACCTGGGGCTGGAGGCAGGGGAAATGAGAAAGTGACATTCAAAGAGTATGCAATTTCAGTTATGCAAAATGAGTAAGCTCTGGAGGTCTACTGTACAACATAGGGTCTATAGTAAACTGTTATGTGTAATATACTTAAAACTTTGCTAAGAGAGTATATCTTATGTTACATGCTTTTACCACAAAAGAAAAAATATGTTTAAGTGAAAAAATAAAATTTAAAAATAATAAATTAGCAGGAGTAATTACTTGGAGGTGACGGGTGAGTTTATAGCTTTGATTGTGATGATGGTTTCATAGTTGCATATTTATCTACAAACTCATCAAGTTGTATTCATTAATCATGTACAGCCTATTGTGTGCTGATCATACCTCAATAAAGTGTTTGTTTTAGGAAGAAAAGAAAGTGTTGCAGGTAGTGGATTCAAAGTTACTTATATGTCATACTTAAGTATTGCCTTATTTTTGACTATACACTTTAAATGATGTAACTATCCTTGCTCAAAATATATTTAGAGAGAGTTTTTTAAAGAGCTTTATTGAGCTATAATTCACTTCTTATAACATTCACACTTTTAGACTGTACAATTGATTGATTCTTAGTGTTGTGCAATTATCAACACTAACTTTTGAGCATTTTTTTATCTCCCCTCCCTCCAAAAAAACTCCATAGAGTTTAGCAATCACTTTCTCTTACTCCTGATCCCCAGGTCATGGTGACTACTAATCTACTTATGTTCTTATAGAATTGTCATTTCAGGACATTTCAGATAAATAGAATCATATCATGTGTGGTTTCTTGAATTTGGCTTTTTTTTACTTAGCATAATGTTTTCAAGATTCACACACATTGAAGCAAGAATCAGTACCTTTTTTCCTTTTAAAAAATATATCGGCGAGGCTCCGTGGCTCAGCCTGTAATCCCAGCACTTTGGGAGGCCAAGGCGAATGGATTGCCTAAGCTCACAGGTTCGAGAGCAACCCAGGGAACTTGGTGAGACCTAGTCTCTACAACAAATCAAAAATTAACTGGGCGTGGTAGCTGCCCCCTATTTCCGGCTACTTGGAAGGCTGAGGCGGAAAGATCGCCAGAGTCCAGCTGGTCGACGCTGGGGTGGCCGTGAACGTGCCACTGCTCTCTAGCCTGGGTGAAGGAGTGAGACTCCAAACATATATATATATATATTTGAGAGAAGTTTTAGATTCATAGCAAAATTGTATGGAAGGTACAGAGACATCTCACTTCCCCTTCTATCTCTGCACATTTGTAGCTTCTTCCATTATCAGCATCCTACATACAGTGGCACATTTACTGAAACTGGTGAACCTACATTGACACATTATTATCGCCCAAAGTCCATAGTTTAAACTCGGGTTTACTCTTGGTATTGTATATTGTATGAGCTTGAACAAATTTATAATGACACATACCCACCATTATAGTATCATACAGGATAGTTTTATTGCCCTAAAAATCCTCTGTGCTCTACCTATTCACCCTTTCATTTTCCCTAACCCTTGGCAATCACTGATCTTTTTAATATTTTCATAGTTTTGCCTTTAACCAAATGTCATATAGTTGGAAACATATAGTATACAGCATTTTCTTTCTTTTTTTTTTTTGAGTTGGGGTCTCACTCTGTCCGCTCCTGGCCACCGCAGCCTCGACTGCTGGGCTCCGGCGATCCTTCCGCCTCAGCCTTCCGAGTAGCTGGAATTACAGGCGCGCACTACCACGCCCGGCTAGTTTTTTTTAAATTTTATTTTATTGTAGAGATGAGGTCTCGCCTGCGCAGGTGAGTCTCGAACCCGCGGGCTCGGGCAATCCACTCACCTCAGCCTCCCAAAGGCGCGGGATGACAGGCTGAGCCACCGAGCCCGGCTTAGCATTTTCAAATTAGATTCTTTCACTTAGTAATACACACTTGTGTTTGTTCCATGTCTTTTCATGGCCTGATAGATCATTTCTTTTTAGCATTAAATAATATTCTATTGTCTGCATATACCCTGATTATTCATTTACCTACTGAAGGACATCTTGGTTACTTCCAAGTTTTGGAAATTATGAATAGCGATGCTATAAACAACCACGTATAGGTTTTCATGTGAACATAAGTTTTTAACTCCTTTGAGTAGATACTACTGAGTGCAATTGTTTGATTATGTGATAAGGGTGTATTTAGTTTTGTAAGAAACTGCCAAACTTTTTTCCAAAGTGGCTGTACTAGTTTGCATTCCCATCAGCAATGGATTAGAGTTCTCAGGGTTCCACATCCTCATCCAGTTTTTGGTATTGTTCTGCATTCTGGATTTTGACCATTCTAATATGGGTACATGGAATCTCATTTTTGTATTAATTTGCTTTTCCCTAATGACATATTATTTGGAACATATTTTCATATGCTTATTTGCTGTATGTATACCTTCACTGATGAAATGTCTGTTAAGGCCTTTGGCCCATTTTTTAATCAGGTTATTTGTTTCTTATTGTTGAGTTTTATGAGTTCTTTGTATGTTTTGGATAACAATCCTTTATCAAATATGTCTTTTGGAAATGTTTTCACTCAATCTTAGACTTCTTTTTTGTTCTCTTGAGGGTACCCTTCACTGAGCAGAGGTTTTTAATTTTAATGAAGTCTAATTATTTCTTTCATAGATTGTTTCTTTGTTGTATACAAAATCATAGCCATATTCTAGATCTTCTATATTTTCTCCTCTGTTATCTTCTAGGAGTTTTATAGTTTGGCATGGTTCATTTTGAATTAACTTTGGGTTTTTTTCTCCATATAAACTTTGGAATCAGTTTGTTGATATTAATAAAATAATTTTGATTAGTATTACATTTATTTTATAGATGTCAAGAAGAACCCACATCTTGACAATACTGTCTTTCTATCCATGGACATGAACTATCTCTTTATTTAGTTTTTTATTTCATTCATAGAATTTTTAAAATTCTAATATATTTTTGGGGTTGAGATATACCATTTTAAGGATTTCATTTTTGTATGTATTCTGTGCATTTCTGAAGCAACCAATCTTACATATATACTTTAAGCTCCTTCTTATGAAGACAATTGGCATCCTCTTCCATCTTTAATAACCAGCAGTACTGCTGGTCACATGTGAAATTTGTTCAGTGAGCAGTGCAGACTTGTGATCCAAAGTTCTTTTGCCAAGATGTCTCTGAACATGTGCATTTTTGGATTACAGTCCTCTCTGTTTAAGACAGTTAGAACCCACTCTTCATAATACAGAGAAACATGATTTTATTTGGAGGGATCTCCAGGAAGATAATTACTGATGATCTTTCATGAACTTCATAAAATTTAATACAATGCTTTCTATGTGGATACTCATGAGTGTTTTGGGGAGGGAAGCTCTCTATTTTAAATCAGATATTTAAAGGGGAGTGTGAAGACTTTCTAGGGATATTTGAAGAACTGTGTGTAAAAATAGTACAAAAACATAAAGGCTACCTTGTAACTGGAGTAGGAAGTACTGAGAGTTGATGTTTCTCTCAAAATCCATCTCATAGGAGGAAAGAGAGTGGTCCTTGACACTCCAGAGGAAATTTGAGGTGCCTCCTACTTCTTCTTCCACTATGTTTTTAAGAAGGACTCCACCACAAAGGAAGGTGAATGTGAAAGGCTTCAGTATATCCAAGTATCTTTTCTGGAAGTAAGTCAACACAGTTTATTTTTATTGCACTTTTTGTTCCTTTAGAATTAAAATAAAAAATTTTCTTCCTGCATTTTGAATTGTTGTTATATGCTATAATTGTTTGACATTATAATAATGTGTATTTCATTGCTTATGATCTGTCTCACTCAGTAGATAAGCACCATGTAGCCCAGGAAATTGCCTTATTAGAGTTGTTCCATTTTTTTCTCTGGTGCTCCTCACTTCTTAGAACAGTGCTTGGCACATATCAGGTGCTTATGAAATGTTTGCCAAGTGAACAAGGAATCAGTGTTCATTGCCATCTGTCCACTTTTTTAGTTAGTGCTGGGGAAATTATTACAATGTCCATTCACTGTCCTCATTTTGTATAGCCTTTCCAGCCAAGACAGTCTCAAGAGAAGAGAAATTTCAAACTATGGAAAAGCACATAACTACAGGCATGTACTGATGTGTCTCACTGATTTCATGATATGGTCTGAGAGATGTGCCATTTAGTGATTTCATCACTGTGCAAACACTGTGCAAACATCAGAGTGTACTTACACAAACCTAGATGGTGTAGCCTATTGCACACCTAGGATATATATTGCTTCTAGACTACAAACCTATATAGTATATTACTGTATTGAATACTGTAGGCAATTGTAACACAATGGTAAGTATTTGTGTATCTAAATAAACATCTTTAAACACAGAAAAAGGATTAAAATGGCACACCTCTATAGGGCACTTAGCATAAATGGAGCTTGCAGGATTGGATGTTGTTCTCAGTGAGTCAGTGAGTCAGTGAGCGGTGAGTGAATGTGAAGGCCCAGAATATTACTGTATGCTATTGTAGACTTTCGAAATACTGGACACTTAGGTTACACTAAATTTATTAGTAATAAATAATAAATTCACCTTAGCATACTATAACTTTTCTACTTTATAAACTTAAAACAAATTTTAACTTTTTAACCCTTTTGTAATAACTGCTTAAAACATGAGCACATTGTTACAGCTATACAAAAAAATTTTTCTTTTTTTTGAGTCGGAGTCTCACTCTGTCGCCCAGACTGGAGTGCAGTGGCCGCTCCCGGCCACCGCAGCCTCGACCTGCTGGGCTCCGGCAATCCTTCCGCCTCAGCCTTCCGAGTAGCCGGAATTACAGGCATGCGCTACCACGGCCGGCTGATTTTTTTATTTATTGTAGAGATGAGGTCTCGCTGCCCAGGCGGGTCTCGAACCCACGGGCTCAGGCAATCCACTCACCTCAGCCTCCCAAAGGCGCGGGATTACAGTCTGAGCCACCGAGCCTGACTCAAAAATATTTTTTATATCTTTATTCTACAAGCCTTTTTCTAGTTTTACAATTTTTATTTAATTTTCAACTTTTTAAACTTTTTAAAAAATAAGATGCAAGCACACACATTAGCCCAGGCCTACACAGAGTCAGGAACATCAATATCACTGTCATCCACCTCCACAACTTGTTCCACTGAAAGGTCTTCAAGGGGCAATAACATGCATAGGGTTGTCAGCTCCTATGATAATAGTGCCGCCTTCTGGAATATCTCCTGAGGAATCTACCTGAGGCTGTTTCACAGTTAACATTCTTTTGTTTAGAAGGAGTATACTCTAAAATAATGATAAAAGATTTATGCATTGTGCATTATTGCATGTGCTATAATTTTATATGACTGGCAGAGCAGTAAATTATTTACACCAGCTTCACCAAAAACATATGAGTGATGTGTTGTGCTATGATGTCACTAGGCGGTAGGGATTTTTCATCTTCATTATTATCTATAATGGTGAGACCACCATTATATATACAGTCCATTGTTCACCACAATGTCATTATATGTACATTTTGGTCAACAATGGCCTGTATAGCAACACAACCGGCATATAGCCATGGTTGATTCCATGGTCTGTCATGCGAATCAAATAATTGATTGCTGATTTACAGGACAGAGAATACTTAACTTTATTCCATGGAACTTCTGTATATAAAGGATGGCGAAAAGTACAAGGAGGCTCAGTAGAAAAAAATACAGTAGTCATTGAAATAAAAACTGAGATATTTGAAATCTAGATTTGGTTCTGCTTCTATGAGGTCTAGTAGCAATCAGTTTATCTCTCTGAGTAAATGTGTTGGAACAGCTGATTTATAAGTTTCTTTCTATAACTAATTTCTGTTACTTCCAGCTTGTTTGCTTCTCAGAGCAAGTCAAGATATAATAAGTACTAGGCACTAATGTATAAGATAATGTCTCTTGGTAGCCTCATAAGGGTGGCAAATAGCGAAGGAATTTAGTTTTCTGTGGATGTATTAATTTATGGGCAGTGTATGAGAGTCTTTCATGACTTAGTCATCAAAACATTCATCCTTTTTGATAGACTAGGTTCCTATTACCTTTTGATTTATCGACTATAGCCAGTGCTTTCTGAAACTTGGTACAACTTACTCCTTTTGTTGTGTTGGACCCTTATTCATTCTTCTTGCAAAAAAGTTGGACTAGGTGTCCTTTCTGTCCCTCCATAGGCTGCCGTGCCATTTTGGTTTTACCAAAATTCTAACCTGACTCACAGCATTATCCACTGTGTTATCTCTGTCCCTCCTAGAAAGACTCTGATATCCTAAGGTTAGGTACAGTAAATCCTTATCCCATAGTAGGTATTCCTTCATTTTTAGTTAAATGAATGAATAAATGAATGCAACATTTGCTGTAGTTACAGTTAAATAAGTCAATAAGTATTTTCCTTTTATTGAAATCGGAGTAAGATTGACTTCAAAATAATACTTTTACAGCTGAAATTGTTCTTATTTTTAAAAAATCATACTGCCCATGAGCATCAAAACTCGACATGGAGCTTCAAATAGCTGCTGAACCATATGGTGCAATTTTATACTTCAATGAAAAACAAAAAATTACAGTGTCAGGTAAAAATCTTACCAAATATTAGCTAGAAGAAATCTTGGATGTAATCTAGTCATTTGGTAGTAAGAAAACTGAGGACCAATAATTAATTTGCTCAAAGTTTTTGACAAGGAAACTGCAGATCTGAGCCCACAATCCTGTCTCATTTCTACCTAGTCTATTAACTCTACTGCATGCCACAGGCTCAAGTTCCTGTGTTTGGATTCAGAATTAAATTAGAATTCCTGTTGCACTGTCTCCTCATTCTTTTCAACTTTGCCCATTTGAGGAATTCAGTGTCTCCACAGTGTCCTCTCCTTTAGGTGTCTCACAGTATCTCAGTGCAGTGCACTTGTTGTTCAAGGATCCCTCCCTCACCTCATTTCCCTCTTGTACAGTCTTCTGAATGAACCTGTAATTCAGGAAATTGACTGGGAGTGTGAAAGGGGCGGAAAAGCAGCAGATGGAGTGGAGGGAGGGAAGTGGGGAGTCTGAAAACAGCCTGGAGGCAGCCACAACCTGGTGGCCTAAGCCCACAGATGCATTGCTTGACTTTGAAGAAGTTTATACACATATTCTCATGAATATTCTTGAAAGACAATAATATTGTTCAGCTACAGAGCGTTTGCATTCATCCATGAAATAGGTAATAGATGGTGGGAGCCAGCCTGAGTTTGCGTATTAGGATTACAATTGTAATAATTCACTGTAAATAATTTACCTGTAAAACTATCTGTGAGTTTTTGGCAAGCCATTTAACTTCTCTAAACTTCATTTTCTGATCTATGAAATAGAGTACACTATAGTCCTCTTAGGGTTGTCTTGGGGATCCAATGACTTTTTATATACCGAGTGCTTTTCAAACTATAATTTTCTATACAAATGAAGAGACTGGCATTTGGTAGTACAACTGTTTAAGTTCTTATTCTTAGAACCCACAAATTGGATGATTCTAGGACTTTGTAAATGCTCAGTTTTATGGATTTGTTAGAGTCATAATGTTTAAATACCTATATTAACACACTTTGATGTTATGGCATGTACTTTTTGTCTCCCAATATTTCATGTATTCCTTTCCTCTCCCACCAGTTAAAGCCACCCCCAGTATGGGCTGCATAAGGTAGGCAAGGCAGGGTGAAAAGTGTGCAGACATGGATGGGTGCCTCACAGTATTTCAGTGAAGTTTACTTGCTGCTAGTGAGTTCCTCCCTCACCTCTTCTCCTCTGTTTACAATTCCTGCACTTGGCAACTCTGGATGCAGAGAGAGAGAAAGAGTACACACAAGATTTGGGCAGACGAGTTCTTGGCAATCCCACAGATACTTCTGAGTCCCATTATGCCATGGAAACGCAGCAGGGAGAGTGACAAGACCTGCAAGGCGAGGTGGATCAACACGAGGAATGTTGTAAACCTCGTGGTCTGACAATGAGGATTCAGACAGAATGAAGGATATCTGGAATTCTGTGTGGACGATGGACATCTAGGACTGAATCTGTCAAGGTCACAGCAGGAAATAACTGCCACCCTCACAGTTGGGTCATTTGAGGTGAAATTATTTACAATGGGACTAGTTACAAAGGTGTAGATAGAGTGTAGAGTTCAGAAACCTGGGGCTATCAGCAGCAGAGCTGTTACCACAGCTGGGCCTGAAGGGAGAAGGAGAGGGCATGATTCTGAAAACCGGGGCGGGGGCGGGAGGGGCAGAGAATCAACTAGAGAAGGCTAATTCCATCTGGAAACCAAAGGGAAAGGAACCCCATTGATGTGGTCCATTCAGTTCAGGCTCCAAGGCAGAAAGTAGGATGAAGATGGGTCTAATATAAACCTGGAGTAGAAAAATGAAAACTTTTTAGGAGCCTCACTACAATTTCTTGGCATAGTACAAGCCTCTCTACAACTTTGGCATAATCCTGGGAAAAGGGAAGAGCGTGGGCACAAACTGGTTAACAGTGAGTTTCTACCACTACAGCAGAATGAGTACTCAAAATAGAAATTAATCTGAGTTGCAGAAAAAGACATATGTTCTAATTCTTGCAAAACATAAGTTTTGGACTCAGAACTGTACCCACCTCATATAATAAGGTGGATTCATTATATCATATGGATCACAACAAGAGTCCATATGTTCAGTCTTATATATAACATTTGCAAATATATACACACAGAGAGAGACACTCTGACAAGAAATGCATGAGTTTCATCTGCACCAAAATGACAATATAAATGACATTTCCATCAGGGCATAAAATAGAAGGAAAGGTACTGACAGAGAGAAAGGAAGAATGAAATGAGTAAGAAATCAGTAGGAGTGCATTAAGTCAGAAATGTCAAGCAAAGAATGAGTAAATGGGATTTGAAATGGCAGAGGCCACTGGCATTATGAGCTGGAGACTTCTTGGATTACATCACGCCTTTACTGTCAGCAGCAGCACAGTTCTTTGTCCTTGTCCAGGATGCCGCCAGGGGAGAGAGTAGTATACTGTCTCTCAAGAAGCTGAAAGAGAAGATCTGAAGTTTCTGAGAGATACAGAGAAGCCTGATTTTCCAATTCTCAAGTCTAGTGTACCTACAGCCTGGCTATACCTTTCTTCTGTACAGTCATCTCTTTTAACTTAGTTTGAATGGTACTCAGTTCCATGTGTGTCTATTATAATTTGTACAATGATTTTCTATAGTTTATTTAAATTTCTGAATTATCCTTAATGCCACAGAAAATGAAATCTAAAAATTCAACCTAATTTAGTTAGTCATTTCATGTTGGAAACTGCCACAATCAGAATTGTCTTACTAACTTTTCCTTTTTCTTCCTGGGTTGAGGAGCTGGGGGCTTTAAACAATGGTCACTGGTATCATTAGTAATGAGGTAGTGTCCATTGTTAGTACTTTATCTGCTCTTAACATAGTCCTCATTGACACTGATGATCTGTTGAGATGTAATCACATCTTTATCTAACCTTCCATGAGACAATTCAGACCTCCGCTGTAGATTTCATCATCTCAGCCAAGAGAATCTTTCCTCCTCATCCTTCCAACTTCAAATGCACACTAGTCCCTAAAAAGTATACAAACTCTAAATTATTATATGCTACTGGACAAATATTTAATAGCCCTTTGGAGTAATTTGTGAAGATTAATATACTACTCCAAGAAAGAAAATGATCTGTCTTGAGTATATGTGTCTTTTTTTTTCTATTTCCAACTAAAGGTCATTTTTATCTTACATAATTTTTAACTCAGTGATCTAGATTTAAATCTTATTTTGGCTACTTATTGATCTTGATGAATTGAATTCAATAACTGCAAAATTAGAAAAAGAATGTCAACCTCTTAGGATTTGAGAGAATAAATGAACCTGGAACACTGTAGGTGCTTGGTAAATGTTACTCATTTCTACCTCAATCCATTCCATTAATGATGCAGATTTGTTTTGGGCAAAGTGAAAGGACAGGACTGACCATGAATTAAAATGTAGAAAATTTTTTTTAGTTATCCTCTATTCTTCTTTGTGCATCACTCTTTACTGTCTTGGAAACCAACTGAACCTAGTAGATGAGGGAGTGAGATAATTTGGGTGAGTTTTAGCAAGAATCTTTAACTGTGGCCCCTCTTCCAAAAGTAAATAAGGTAAAATGGATTATATATTTGATTAATTTTGTGCCTTACAAAATTAAACTTCATTATGTGTTAAAGCTTTATACAGTATAAAGGAGACATGGATCAATGACAAAGAGGCAGATTATTCAATAAATTTTATTTGGGCAATTGTTTAGCTACTTGGAGAAAAATTCAATTTGGATTTTTATTTAACAGTATAAACAAAAAACTTTTTTCCAGGATTAAAAAGGTAAATGAAGAATATCAAACCTAATTGGACCTAGAAGAAATAAAAGGAGATTATTTTCTAATTTCTGGATAAGGAAGAAGGAATTCATAAAATAAAAGACTAATAGATTTGACTATAAAAATATAAAAAGTTTCAATATCTGGAGTACTATGATCAAAATTTAAAAGTGGAAGAACTGAAAGTTATTTAGGTACACATATACACCTATGCCAAATTCTTGTTTATTTATTGAGTCAGGTCTTACTCTATCACCCAGGCTGGTGTGCAGTGGCATGATCATGGCTCACCACAGCCACTATCTCCTGGGCCAAGATGATCCTTCCACCTCATCCCCCTCGTAACTGGGACTAGCATGTGTCACCATGTACAGCTAATTTTTTATGGAGATAAAGTTTCACTATATTGCCCAAGCTCACCTTTAACTCCTGGACTCATGCAATTCTCCTGTCTTGGCTTCCCAAGGTGCTGGAATTACGGGCATGAACCACTGTACACTGCACAAAATAATAATTCATATTACTTTATTATTAAAAAGCAGTCATAAATATTGATATAATTTCAGTATGTTAATGATAAAAAGACATGAACAGATAATTTTTTAAAAGTATAAATGACTAATACTTGCTTTAAAAACATATATGATGCTACTAAGGGCTCAAAAAGATTAAAGTTAAAATGAGAAAACATTTTCATCAACTGAATTAGAAAACATGAGAATAACCCAATGTTGCTAAGGATCAAGCTACACATATTTTTTATGTAAAACTGGTCAGAGTTTAAAGTGGTATGCTACTTTGGAGAATAGTTTGGCAATGTGTATGAAAATTCTTAAAAAAGCATTTAATATTGTTTAACTGAGAAATTTGATCTCAGGTCATCTATGATAACAAAATAGCCTAAAGGTTTGTTTAAAAGCTTTATTATAATAACAATCTTAAGTCATTGATTGTCTATATATGACAGGCTTTTCTTATATTCACTTCTCACTAAAACTCCTAAATAGCGGAGCCAGGATTTGAACTTATATCTGTCTGCTTCAAATACTGACATTGCCATTTTATTCTGCTCAGGATACTTTCATGATATAACAGTGAAAATTTAGAAATACTTTTAAAAATGTATTAATAATATAATATATTAATAATGCAACAGTGAAACAAAGAATAGTTGACCCATTCCATAGAAGTCCATGCAGCCAGAGATAGTATGGAAAATGCATACTTATAATTATTTTAAATTAAACTAATTTTGCATATTTCTATAATTTTAACTATTTAAAGAAATGAATATGATACAAAGAATGGGAAGGAATATAAGTTAATGGTAACTGCCTTTGATTTGTGAGACTGTAATGATCCTTTTATTGTCTTTGTCCTTTTCAGGGGCTTTTAAAAGTCTTGCAATAGGAATGAATTACCTTATGTTCAGGGAAAAGTAAATTTGAATTTTAAAATTTGTGGAGTCTTTAATTTTCTCAGGGAATGGTGGGAAATGCATTGTCTTTATTCGGTTAAATTCTTAGTATCATACTCTGCTCACCAAAAGAAAAATGCTCTGAAGATCGGCAAGTCCAATGAAAAGAGGTGATTTTTCTGAGGCTAGGTTATTATTAAAATGTGTAATTAGACAAACCCATTGGGGCCATATAAACGAACAAGAATAACTGTATCAACATCATAGAATGAAAACAGCTGATTTAACTCAAAAACATAAGCCAAGGAAAAAGAACCAAGTTATTAATCTAATAAAGAGAGCTAAATTTCAAACATGATTGGGACTTTGTCTTACTAATGACTTGTCCTGTGAGTATATATAATGTCTAGGAACTTAAATATTCTGAAAAATTGTTCAACAATTTCTTAGGTGGCAAAATGATGAAAATATATTTTAGGTGCTATCATTAAACCCACTCGACCTGACTTCTTTTTGAAAAATACTTTTTTTGCAGAAAAAAGTACCATCTTTTTTAGTCCCATCTAGCCTTAGAAAAATAAGCTTTATCATAGCACATGTAGGACAAAAGCAGTAATTTTATATTCATTCTTATTTTCATGGTACAATCCCCTTACTTCCATAATTAACACTGTACTGATTTGATTATGATCAGTTTGTGGGATTATTAACCACTCGGGTTTCTTCTCACCTCATTAACTAACAAACTAGGCACTGACTGTTGATAATAACCAGTTTCTCATGGACTATTGCTCAGTATTACCAAATCTTTTTAGTTTTATGAAGCTATTATCATTAGAGTGAATAGTTTTTATATATTTTTTTTTTTAGCACAAGTCAGAATCACATTAAAATAAATATGCTTTTATCACCTGGTTACTAATTTTTTTTCTAAGAAGCAGCAGCAGTCATTCAATGTTTCAATTAGTGTCAGATTAAAACTGGTTATTAGGTCAATTTCCTAAATAAGGTGAACTATTTTCGCTAAAGTGGCACTGCTCAATTCATCTAATATCTTGCTAACAAGAGTGTCAGAAAAAACAAATGTCGAAAATTTAAAACTAACAGTGATAGCTTGACTCTTATTGTTAAGGGATTATAACATTGGACTTGATTCACAACTTGAGAAAGTTGTGATGAGAGAAAAAGACCAAATTCAGCCCATTTGAAGTGTATTTGTTTGTGGAATATTTTCATATAATGCAGCTATTACTTTTTAAAATTCTTGTTTCAAATATTTTCTCTTTATTGCATTATGTAACGTTTCATTTTTTAGTCTACAAGTATGGTTTGTACATATTTATCATGTATGGCATGCTGTTTTGAAATATGTATACATTGTGAAAGTTAAATTAAGCTAACTAACATATGCATTACTTCACATAATTATTTTTCTATGTTGAGAACACCTAAAATTTATTCTTTTACCAATTTCCAGTCTTATTAATTATAGTTACCAGATTGTACAATAGATCTCTTGGACTTACTCCTCCTATCTAAAATTTTGATCCTTTGACCAACAACTCCCCACCACCGCCGCCTCAGCTCCTGTAACCTCCATTCTAATCTCTACTTCTAGGAATGTAATTGAACTTTTAAAGATTCTACAAATAAGTGATATTATGAAGTATTTTTTTTTCCATGCCTGTGATATTTCACTTAGCATAATGTCCTCCAGTTCAATCATGCTGTTGCAAATGACATTATTTCATTCTTTTTATGGCTGAATAGTATCCCATTGTGTAGATATATTACATTTTTTTTTACCCACGCATCCACTGATAGACACTTGGGTTGATTCCATATCTTGGCTATTGTGAATAATGCTGCAATGAATATAGGAGGGCAGATATTTCTTCAACATACTGATTTCAATTTATTTGAATATATACCTGGAAGTATGGTTGCTAGATCACATAACAGTTCTAATTTCATTCTTTTTCATATGCAGAAAGTGCCATACTATTTTGATAATGGCTGCCCTAATTTACATTTCTATAAACAGTATACAAGAGTTCCCTCTTATCCATATCTTTTTCTTTTTGATAATAGCCATTCTAACAACTATGAGGTGATATCCACTAAGGTTTTAATTTGTGTTTCCCTGATGATTAGTGATATTGAATGTTTTTCCATATGCCTGTTGGTCATTTCTTTGTTTTCTCTTGAGAAATGTTTATTCATATCTTTAACCATTTAAAAATTTTCTTACTACTGAGTTATATGAGCTATGTATTTTGGATATTATCCCCTTATCTGAAGAATGGTTTGCAAATGTTTTCTCCCATTCCACAGGTTGACTCCACTCTTGATTGTTTCCTTAGTGGTGCTGAAGCTTTTTAGTGTATGTAATTCATTTGTCTATTTCTGCTTTTGTTGCCTGTACTTTTAGGCTCACATAAAAAATTTATTGCTCAGACCATGTTATAGAGCATCCCCTCCATTTTCTTTTAGTACTTTTATAATTTTAGGTAGTGTACTTAAGTCTTTAATTCATTTTGAGATTTTTGTTTGTTTGTTTTTGTATATGGTATAAGATAAAGGTTTAATTTCATTCTTTTGCATTTGACTATCCAATTGTCCCAACACTATTGAAGAGACTGTCTTTTCCCTATTTTATGTTCTTGGCACCTTTGTCAAAAAAAATCATTGACTGTAAATGTGTGGGCTTGTTTTGGGGCTCTTTATTCTGTTCCACTGGTCTATGTGTCTGTTTTTATGCCAGTAATATGCTGTTTCAATTACTATAACTTTATGGTATATTTTTAAGTCAGGTATTGTGATGCTACCAGTTTTGTTCTTTTTGCTCAAGATTGATTTTGCTGTTCAGGATCTTGTGTTTCCATGCAAATGTTAGGATTTGTTTTTATTTATGTGGAAAATATTGAAATTTTGATAGAGATTGCATTGAATCTGTAAATTGCTTTGGATAGTATGGACATTTTAACAATGTTGATTCTTCCAATCCATGAACACAGAAAATCTTTCTATTTGTTTGTCTTTTAAAATTTCCATTATCAATGTTTTTAGTGTACAGGTATTTCACTTCCTTTGTTAAATTTATTCCTAAATATATTTGTTTCTAGGGGGGAGTTATTGTAAGTGCAATTGTTTTCTTGATTTCTTCTTTGGATAATTTGTTTTTAGTGTATAGAAATGTTACTAATTTTTGTAAGCTTAATTTAAACCTGCAGCTTTACTAAATTCATTTTATAGTTCTAACTCTTTTTGGTAGAACCTAGTGTTTTTTATATATAAGATTATGTCATATGCAAACAGGGATAATATTTGCATCTATGTTCATCAGTAATATTGGCCTGCAATTTTCATTTTTTGTAGTGTCCTTGTCTGGCTTTGGTATTAGGGTAATGTTGGCCTTGTAAAATGAGTTTGGAAGCATTCCCTCTTCTTCAATTTTTTGGAAGCATTTGAGAAAGATTGGTATTAGTTCTTTGAATATTTGGTAGAGTTTGACAGAGAAGCTATCAGGGGCTAGGATTTTCTTTGATGGCAGATTTTTAAATTACTGATTCAATTATCTTACTAATTATGGTCTGTTAATATTTTCTATTTCTTTATAATTCAGTCTTGGTAGATTGTATGTGTCTTGGAATCCATCCATCTCTTCTAGGTTATCCAATTTGTTGGCATATAATTGTTCATATTAATCTTTTATGATTCTTTAAATTTCTTTGTAGTTACCACACAAGATGTAATATGTCTTCTTGTATTTATATTATTTTTTATTTGTGTCTTTTCTCTTTTTTTCTTGATTTTGTTTATCTTTTAAAAAAGAAAATGACTCCAAGGATTTCTGGGAAGATGGTAAAGGGCTAGGTCAGAGTGAGAGACTCTGCAAAAGTAAGTGTCCATAAAGACTTTCTGCATGAGTGGGTGTATGTCAGTGAAAGAGTGAAAGTCTGTCCAAGGGGAAACTCAGGGTTCATGTACCCAAGGCTTTCCTCTGGAGGTGACTGCAATCCTCCGTCACCCTGAGATTGGAGCTGTCAGCACACAGAATCATCTGCTGTTCTTGGGACTCTCCTGAGAAAAGCCTGCTGAATACAGCTGATTCTCATTGCCTGCTGAATACAGTTGATTCTCATTGCCTGGTGCACAACCCACCCAGCCTCCATCCTAGGACCCAAAGGTAATATCATCAAATTCAGAGAGACAGAAGCCTATTCCCAATGCTTGATCAGACGTGGACATGTCAGATCTGAGTGGGAGACTTGACAGGCAGTAAGCTGAGTGAGTCTAGATCTGATCCACCCTCTTCCCACAGAAGTCCAGAGGGCATCTGACTCATGTTGAGAGCTACCCTATCAGCCTATGCTGAGAGCAGAGAGGAGAGATTGGAGATCAGAGCTGAAAGGAAGTTGGACTTACAGGAATGACCTCAGATCAAGTTTTGTTTTTTTGTTTGTTTTGTTCATTTTATTTTATTTGGTTTGCTTTTTGTTTAGTTTTCTTTTTTTCCCCTCTCTATTTTGATTACATTTTTGTACTTGGTTTGTTTCTGTTATTTTATTGCTTTTTTTTTTAGACTTCCTGTTTGTGTATGGGTATTTTTGGAGAAAGAGTACACCAATAGGAATAGGAGAGTTTTTGTCAGTTTGTTTGTATGATTGTCTGTATGTTTTAGTTTTTTAAATCTTTTCTGTCTTTGTGTCCCTTTTCACTTGTCAGTTGGTACACCTGTCTGTTTTCCCTCTTATACTTCTCTTTCTCCACCTTCCTCTCATCCCCCTCCTTCTGTTTTCCATTTTCTTACCTCATTTTGCTTTCAGGGAGCAAACCTACAACCCCACTGCATGGAAAAGATTGTAAGGCAGTGGGAAGTGCATTCCAGGGGGCCCACACACCTGTAAGCAGATACTGGGATCTACAGATAGTTTCTGATTCACAGATCCTCCCTCAATTAAATCTCAAAACTGCAAAAAGCACAGACCCCAATCCACAGTCCAGCTTCAGAATTGAACAAAGCCAGAGGATCCACATAAGAAAGAATATGAGATTGAACAGTGAAATTAAAGATGAGGTTTTTTGTTTGTTTGTTTGTTTGTTTTTTATTTTTTATTTTTTGAGTTGGAGTCTCACTCTGTCGCCCAGACTGGAGTG